>NC_057796.1:496187604-496487604 GCF_018294505.1 Triticum aestivum
CCGCAACCGCCGCCTCGCCCCGCTCGCCGGAGAAACCCGTCGCCGCCGTCGGTTTCCCACACCCGAACCGGTATAAACCGCCAGGCCCGGTTTATTTCGTTTAGGGTTTAGGTTTTTTTTCGGTTTTCTGTTTAAAAAAACCGGTTTTTCTTTTAATCTAGTTATTTAGTGAACGTTCGCTGGTTAGGGTTAGGAAACGAACGTTCATTATTTAGTCATTTTCTTTTTCTGTTAGTTTTACGTCAGGGACCTAGCCGTAAATATTTTATTTACAGATTAGTCCCTGATTTTCAAACGATCACTACTTTTCACCCGTTTGTCCAAATCCAACGAAACCAACGCCCACGTCTTTGTTATGATCCCCTCTATCCAGTAAAACAACTTAAACATGTTTTTGAAAGTTTTAAAATTTGGATTCAAACAGATTGGTATTCAAACTTCTTTTGTTCATAACTTGAGTTCCGTAACTCCGTTTGAGTTGATTCTTTTTGCAAACCGAAGCTCTTGACCTAAACTTTCTGATAAGGCCAAATTCACATAATTTTGGTACTGTTAGAAATTGTTTTATGTTGCAAGAGTTATTTGCTTAGTTTTGATGTTTTCCGAACTGTCTTCTTCGTTCTTCCCGATCTTTTGAGTGATTGCTTATGTGTGGTTACTATTGCTTGCTTACGATAGATTGACGGAGTGTGACGAGTAGATCTATCAAGAGTTTTGAGTGCGAATCATCTTCATCAACATTGCAGGCAAGTAACACTTTGATCATATCCCGCTCATACCCAGTTTTATTGCATTAGATCTATTCCTTCAAACACATTGCATGATTAGGATCTAATAAACTGTGGGTATTGGGAAGTAGTTGAGGTAGTACCTATTACCTGTTTTCTATCAAACCCTTGGGAGTTACTTCTACGTTGCTTTTATTATTGCCATGCTATGCTCGTAGACATGGATTGGGTTTGAGTGAAATTCATGACAGATGTGAGATTGTTAATTAATGGTTTACTTAAGGTGGCAACTTAAACTCACATCTGGGTGGATTGAGGTACCTGGGTATTCCAGGATTGCCTGATTTTCTTTTGGACCGCCACCCAGGTTCAAAGGGATCATGAGATTTTTCATGCTAGAAACTTCCGTGTGCAGCCGCAAGCTATTATGGGCTCTAGCATAGTTGACTAAGTTGTGTGAACTCTTACAGTGGTAGACTAGCAGATGTAGGGGAAAGTAGGTGTAACGGTCTACCCATACGTAAGGTGCAAACACTTCTGAAAGACTGTGTCTTGGTCATCCGTTACTCAAACACCATGTAGTGCGAGTAATCCAACGGAGGAGATCAAGTCTTGTGGGAAAAGTGCACAAACCTCTGCAGAGTGTACAAACTGATCATGATTAGCCGTGTCCCCGGTTATGGACAACTTGAGTATCTAGTTCTTGGATTATCCCGTTGATCTCATCATGTT
Source organism: Triticum aestivum (assembly GCF_018294505.1). NCBI lineage: Eukaryota > Viridiplantae > Streptophyta > Magnoliopsida > Poales > Poaceae > Triticum > Triticum aestivum. The sequence continues at coordinate 496,189,065 of NC_057796.1, forward strand.
ACTTTAATTAATCTTGTTGGGTTAATGATGATACTTAATTGGGATTGAGATGCTGTCAACCATCTCAATGTTTCACAACCACCATGGTAGTTAAATAAAATATTATTCCTTTTGCGGTAGGGAAAAATTGGCTTTTCGCAAAAACATTATAACCATAGAGCTTTTCCACCAGCCATATATGCATGTAGTGATAGCCTTTGTTCATCATTTCTCTATGGTGTGAATTTGCCAGTACATTCAATGTACTGACCCATTTTCGGGCTGCAACGTTTCATGTTGCAGGATTTCTTACGACGAGTAAGTGATTCGTTAGGGTTACGATTTCTACACTCAACTTTGCCGTTGGTGTTGATGGGAATCCACAACCTTGTTACTTCCGCTATTTGGATTGAGGTAATAGTATTTACGTTACTATATACATGTGATTTACCTCTGTTATAAATCCTCGAGTACTGTGTGTGTCAGCATACCGATCCAGGGATGACACTGAAGCACAAAGACTTGATCCATTCGGGTCGGGTCGCTACACTTAGTCATCTTGCCCATGAGGCATGGTTCACAAGCAACAAGTGATTCACAATCAAGTGGTTCCGAAAGCCCATCAGCATGGAGTTTCTTCATGCGCTTTACACCAATATGACCCAAACGGCAGTGCCACAAATAAGTTGCACTATCATTATTAAACTTATATCTTTTGGCTTCAATACTATGAATATGTGTGTCACTACTATCGAGATTCAACAAAAATAGACCACTCATCAAGGGTGCATGACCATAAAAGATATTACTCATATAAATAGAACTAGCATTATTCTTTGATTTAAATGAATAACCGTCTCGCATCAAACAAGATCCAGATATAATGTTCAGGCTTAACGCTGGCACCAAATAACAATTATTCAGGTCGAAAACTAACCCCGAAGGTAGATGTAGAGGTAGCGTGCCGACGGCGATCACATCGGCTTTGGAACCATTTCCCACGCGCATCGTCACCTCGTCCTTAGCCAATCTTCGTTTAATCCGTAGCCCCTGTTTCGAGTTGCAAATATGAGCAACAGAACCAGTATCAAATACCCAGGCGCTACTACGAGCGTTAGTAAGGTACACATCAATAACATGTATATCAAATATACCTTTCACTTTGCCATCCTTCTTATCCGCCAAATACTTGGGGCAGTTCCGCTTCCAGTGACCAGTCCCTTTGCAGTAGAAGCACTTAGTCTCAGGCTTAGGTCCAGACTTGGGCTTCTTCACTTGAGTAGCAACTTGCTTGCCGTTCTTCTTGAAGTTCCCCTTCTTCCCTTTACCCTTTTTCTTGAAACTAGTGGTCTTGTTAACCATCAACACTTGATGCTCCTTCTTGATTTCTACCTCCGCAGCTTTTAGCATCGCGGTCTTATCCATCCCTTGCATATTATAGTTCATCACGAAGCTTTTGTAGCTTGGTGGCGGTGATTGAAGAACTCTGTCAATGACACTATCACCAGGAAGATTAACTCCCAGTTGAGTCAAGTGGTTGTGGTACCTAGACATTCTGAGTATATGTTCACTCACACAACTATTCTCCTCCATCTTGCAGCCATAGAACTTATTGGAGACTTCATATCTCTCAATCCAGGCATTTGCTTGAAATATTAACTTCAACTCCTATAACATCGCATATGCTCCATACGTTCAAAATGTCGTTGAAGTCCCGGTTCTAAGCCATAAAGCATGGCACACTGAACTATCGAGTAGTCATTGATGTCTACTACGCAATCTTCTTCTTGTAGACGTTGTTGGGCCACCAAGTGCAGAGGTTTGTAGGACAGTAGAAAATTTCCCTCAAGTGGATGACCTAAGGTTTATCAATCCGTGGGATGCGTAGGTTGAAGATGGTCTCTCTCAAACAACCCTGCAACCAAATAACAAAGAGTCTCTTGTGTCCCCAACACACCCAATACAATGGTAAATTGTATAGGTGCACTAGTTCGACGAAGAGATAGTGATAACTGTGCAATATGGATGATATATATGAGTATTTGTAATCTGAAAATAAAAAAACAGCAAAGTAACTAATGATAAAAGTGAGCGTAAACGGTATTGCAATGCTTTGAAACAAGGCCTAGGGTTCATACTTTCACTAGTGCAAGTTCTCTCAACAATAATAACATAATTGGATCATATAACTATCCCTCAACATGCAACAAAGAGTCACTCCAAAGTCACTAATAGCGGAGAACAAACGAAGAGATTATTGTAGGGTACGAAACCACCTCAAAGTTATCCTTTCTGATCGATCTATTCAAGAGTCCGTAGTAAAATAACATGAAGCTATTCTTTCCGTTCGATCTATCATAGAGTTCGTACTAGAATAACACCTTAAGACACAAATCAACCAAAACCCTAATGTCACCTAGATACTCCAATGTCACCTCAAGTATCCATGGGTATGATTATACGATATGCATCACACAATCTCGGATTCATTTATTCAACCAACACAAAGTAATTCAAAGAGTGCCCCAAAGTTTCTGTTGGAGAGTCAAGACGAAAACGTGTGCCAAGCCCTATGCATAGGTTCATGGGCGGAACCCGCAAGTTGATCACCAAAACATACATCAAGTGGATCACGTGATATCCCATTGTCACCACAGATAAGCACGGCAAGACATACATCAAGTGTTCTCAAATCCTTAAAGACTCAATCCGATAAGATAACTTCAAAGGGAAAACTCAATCCATTACAAGAGAGTAGAGGGGGAGAAACATCATAAGATCCAACTATAGTAGCAAAGCTCGCGATACATCAAGATCGTACCACCTCAAGAACACGAGAGAGAGAGAGATCAAACACATAGCTACTGGTACATACCCTCAGCCCCGAGGGTGAACTACTCCCTCCTCGTCATGGAGAGCGTCGGGATGATGAAGATGGCCACCAGTGAAGGATCCCCCCTCCGGCAGGGTGCCGGAACAGGGTCCCGATTGGTTTTTGGTGGCTACAGAGGCTTGCGGCGGCGGAACTCCTGATATATTGTGTTCCCCCGATGGTTTTAGGGTATATGGCTATATATAGGCAAAAGAAGTCGGTCAGGGGAGCCATGAGGGTGGGGGGCGCGCCCAGGGGGGCAGGCGCGCCTTCCTGCCTCGTGGGCACCTCGTTGCTTCCCTGACATGCACTCCAAGTCTCCTGGATTGCTTCCGTTCCAAAAATAACTCTCCCGAAGGTTTCATTCCATTTGGACTCCGTTTGATATTCCTTTTCTTCGAAACACTGAAATAGGCAAGAAAACAACAATTTGGGCTGGGCCTCTGGTTAATAGGTTAGTCCCAAAAATAATATAAAAGTGTATAATAAAACCCATAAAACATCCAAAACAGATAATATAATAGCATGGAACAATCAAAAATTATAGATACGTTGGAGACGTATCAGCATCCCCAAGCTTAATTCCTGCTCGTCCTCGAGTAGGTAAATGATAAAAACAAAAATTTTAATGTGGAATGCTACCTAACATAATTCTCAATGTAATTTTCTTTATTGTGGCGAGAATATTCAGATCCATCAGATTCAACATAAAAGTTTAATATTGACATGAAGATAATAATACTTCAAGCATACTAACAAAGTAATCATGTCTTCTCAAAATAACATGGCCAAAGAAAGTTATCCTACAAAATCATATAGTCTGGCTATGCTCTATCTTCATCACACAAAATATTTAAATCATGCACAACCCCGATGACAAGCCAAGCAATTGTTTCATACTTTTGATGTTCTCAAACTTTTTCAACTTTCACGCAATACATGAGCGTGAGCCATGGACATAGCACTACAGGTGGAACAGAATGGTGGTTGTGAAGAAGACAAAAAGGAGAAGATAGTCTCACATCAACTAGGCGTATCAACGGGCTATGGAGATGCCCATCAATAGATATCAATGTGAGTGAGTAGGGATTTCCATGCAACGGATGCACTAGAGCTATAAGTATGAAAGCTCAACAAAAGAAACTAAGTGGGTGTGCATCCAACTTGCTTGCTCACGAAGACCTAGGGCATTTTGAGGAAGCCCATCATTGGAATATACAAGCCAAGTTCTATAATGTAAAATTCCCACTAGTATATGAAAATGACAACATAGGAGACTCTCTATCATGAAGATCATGGTGCTACTTTGAAGCACAAGTGTGGTAAAAGGATAGTAGCATTGCCCCTTCTCTCTTTTTCTCTCATTTTTTACTTTTTTTTATTTGGGCCTTTTCTCTTTCTTTTTTATGGCCTCTTTTTTTTACTCCGGAGTCTCATCCTGACTTGTGGGGGAATCATAGTCTCCATCATCCTTTCCTCACTAGGACAATGCTCTAATAATGATGATCATCACACTTTTATTTACTTACAACTCATGAATTACAACTCGATACTTGGAACAAAAATATGACTCTATGTGAATGCCTCCGGCGGAGTACCGAGATATGCAATGAATCAAGAGTGACATGTATGAAAGAATTATGAAGGTGGCTTTGCCACAAATATGATGTCCACTACATGATCATGCAAAGCAATATGACAATGATGAAGCGTGTCATAATAAACGGAACGGTGGTAAGTTGCATGCCAATATATCTAGGAATGGCTATGGAAATGCCATAATAGGTAGGTATGGTGGCTGTTTTGAGGAAGGTATATGGTGGGTATATGATATCGGCGAAAGGTGCACGGTATTAGAGAGGCTAGCAATGGTGAAAGGGTGAGAGTGCGTATAATCCATGGACTCAACATTAGTCATAAAGAACTCACATACTTATTGCAAAAATCTATTAGTTATCGAAACGAAGTACTACGCGCATGCTCCTAGGGGGGTAGATTGGTAGGAAAAGACCATCGCTCGTCCCCGACCGCCACTCATAAGGAAGACAATCAATAAATAAGTCATGCTCCGACTTCATCACATAACGGTTCACCATACGTGCATGCTACGGGAATCACAAACTTTAGAACAAGTATTTCTCAAATTCACAACTACTCAACTAGCATGACTCTAATATCACCATCTTCATATCTCAAAACAATCATAAGGAATCAAACTTCTCATAGTATTCAATGCACTTTATATGAAAGTTTTTATTATATCCCTCTTGGATGCCTATCATATTAGGACTAAATTCATAACCAAAGCAAATTACCATGCTGTTCTAAAGACTCTCAAAATAATATAAGTGAAGCATGAGAGTTCATCTATTTCTTCAAAATAAAACCACCGCCGTGCTCTAAAAGATATAAGTGGAGCACTAGAGCAAACGACAAACTACTCCGAAAGATATAAGTGAAGATCAATGAGTAGTTGAATAATTATGCAACTATGTGAAGACTCTCTAACATTTAAGAATTTCAGATCTTGGTATTTTATTCAAACAGCAAGCAAAAAAAAGAAAATAAAATGACGCACCAAGCAAAACACATATCATCTGGTGAATAAAAATATAGCTCCAAGTAAAGTTACTGATGAACGAAGACGAAAGAGGGGATGCCATCCGGGGCATCCCCAAGCTTAGGCTCTTGGTTCTCCTTTCAGTATTACCTTGGGGTGCCTTGGGCATCCCCAAGCTTAGGCTCTTGCCACTCCTTATTCCATAGTCCATCGAATCTTTACCCAAAACTTGAAAACTTCACAACACAAAACTCAACAGAAAATCTCGTGAGCTCCGTTAGCGAAAGAAAAAAAACACCACTTCAAGGTACTGTAATGAACTCATTATTTATTTATATTGGTGTTAAACCTACTATATTCCAACTTCTCTATGGTTTATAAACTATTTTACTAGCCATAGAGTCATCAAAATAAGCAAACAACACACGAAAAACAGAATCTGTCAAAAACAGAACAGTCTGTAGTAATCTGTATCAAACATATACTTCTGGAAGTACAAAACTTCTACACAAATAGGAAGACCTAGATAATTTGTTTATTGATCTGCCGCAATTGGAATCAGTATTTTATCACGCTCTGGTGATTTTAAACAATTATTTTCGTGAACAGAAAGTTTCTGGAATTTGCAGCAAGATCAAATAACTATCATCCAAGAAGATCCTATAGGTCTTACTTGGCACAAACACTAATTAAAACATAAAACCTCATCTAACCAGAGGCTAGATGATTTATTTATTACTAACAGAACCAAAAAGAAAGAACAAAAATAAAAATTGGGTTGCCTCCCAACAAGCGCTAACGTTTAACGCCCCTAGCTAGGCATGATGATTTCAATGATGCTCGCATAAAAGATAAGAATTGAAACATAAAGAGAGCATCATGAAGAATATGACTAGCACATTTAAGTCTAACCCACTTCCTATGCATAGGGATTTTGTGAGAAAACAACTTATGGGAACAATAATCAACTAGCATAGGAAGGCAAAACCAGCATAACTTCAAAACTTTAAGCACATAGAGAGGAAACTTGATATTATTGCAACATGTAGAAGCATATGTTCCTCTCTCGTAATAATTTTCAGTAGCATCATGAATTAATTCAACAATATAACAAGCACCTAAAGCATTCTTTTCATGATCCACAAGCATAGAAATTTTGTTACTCTCCACATAAGCAAAATTCTTCTCTTTCGGAATAGTGGGAGTATCATAAGAGACTTGAATACTATAAATTGTTTCCACATTAAAAGAGTAATGTTCAGAAAAAGGGTAATCATAATCATGACAAGTTTTATAAATATAATCATCACTACTTTTTATAGTATAAGTGTCATCACAATAATCATCATAAATAGGAGGCATTCTATCATCATAATAAATTTGCTCATCAAAACTTGGGAGGCTAAAAATATCATCTTCATTAAAAATAGCATCCCAAAGCTTGGGACAAACATTAATTGCAGCAAATATATTCTCAAACATGTCATTCTCATCAAACATAGCATCCCCAAGCTTGGGCCTTTTCATATCATAAGCATAATCACTCTCATCATTAATAGTATGGATAGCACCAATAGTATAGCAATTATCATCGCAATGAGCAATAGGAGCAACATCATTTGGGAGGGATACCTTTCTACCTTTGCTTATCCGTCTTTTCTTTTTCTCCTTCACATCATGTGTGGGTTGAACCCTCTTTTTGGAGCTCCTTATTAATGAGATTGGTTGAATAGAAGGTTCCTCCTCGTTACCTGATTCATAATAAGAAATAATGGGAGAATATTGGGAAGTCTCTTCCCTTTCGTTAGTATTATCTTCATCTTCTATTTGTTTTCTTTTCTTTATGTAATTTGCAATATAAGGATTTTCAATGCAATTCACCGCACAATACATATAAATTTCTTCTAGATCAATATCGAGGAATTGCTCAAGGTTATATTCTGGAATATGCTTAGTTTGACGTTTCATTTCTTCATAACCCAAAAGAAAACTAAGTTCATTATGATGTGCAAGGGAAATCAAGTCATCACAATTTTTGGACACGATTCGATCATGAAACAATTTGCATTTGATATTTAAATGACCATGTTCATTGCAAAGTTCACAAGTACGGTAAAGATATTTCAAATTTGCAGCACTCACATTTAGCCTTTCTTGCAACCATTTAGTTTCTAAATACTTATGCCTCTTGCAAACTCTATCTTCTCTATTTGGCATGTACTTGCAAACTCTATGCACTCCACAAAAATCGACATGCTTATAAGAGATATTTTCATCATGACTAGTGCAATCATCATTAGTAATATGGATATTAAAAGAGTTCATACTGACAACATTGCAATCATGCTCATCATTCAAAGATTTAGTGCCAAACATTTTATAGACTTCTTCTTCTAGCACTTGAGCACATTTTTCCTTCCCATCATTCTCACGAAAGATATTAAAAAGATGAAGCGTATGAGACAAACTCAATTCCATTTTTTTGTAGTTTTCTTTTATAGACTAAACTAGTGATAAAACAAGAAACAAAAAGATTCGATTGCAGGATCTAAAGATATACCTTCAAGCACTCACCTCCCCGGCAACGGCGCCAGAAAAGAGCTTGACGTCTACTACGCAACCTTCTTCTTGTAGATGTTGTTGGGCCTCCAAGTGCAGAGGTTTGTAGGACAGTGGCAAATTTCCCTCAAGTGGATGACCTAAGGTTTATCAATCCGTGGGAGGCGTAGGTTGAAGATGGTCTCTCTCAAACAACCCTGCAACCAAATAAAAAAGAGTCTCTTGTGTCCCCAACACACCCAATACAATGGTAAATTGTATAGGTGCACTAGTTCGGCGAAGAGATAGTGATACAAGTGCAATATGGATGATAGATACGAGTATTTGTAATCTGAAAATATAAAAACAGCAAGGTAACTAATGATAAAAATGAGCGTAAACGGTATTGCAATGCTTTGAAACAAGGCCTAGGGTTCATACTTTCACTAGTGCAAGTTCTCTCAACAATAATAACATAATTGGATCATATAACTATCCCTCAACATGCAACAAAGAGTCACTCCAAAGTCACTAATAGCGGAGAACAAACGAAGAGATTATTGTAGGGTACGAAACCACCTCAAAGTTATCCTTTCTGATCGATCTATTCAAGAGTCCGTAGTAAAATAACATGAAGCTATTCTTTCCGTTCGATCTATCATAGAGTTCGTACTAGAATAACACCTTAAGACACAAATCAACCAAAACCCTAAAGTCACCTAAATACTCCAATGTCACCTCCAGTATCCGTGGGTATGATTATACGATATGCATCACACAAACTCGGATTCATTTATTCAACCAACACAAAGTACTTCAAAGGGTGCCCCAAAGTTTCTACCGGAGAGTCAAGACGAAAACGTGTGCCAAGCCCTATGCATAGGTTCATGGGCGGAACCCGCAAGTTGATCACCAAAACATACATCAAGTGGATCACGTGATATCCCATTGTCACCACAGATAAGCACGGCAAGACATACATCAAGTGTTCTCAAATCCTTAAAGACTCAATCCGATAAGATAACTTCAAAGGGAAAACTCAATCCATTACAAGAGAGTAGAGGGGGAGAAACATCATAAGATCCAACTATAGTAGCAAAGCTCGCGATACATCAAGATCGTACCACCTCAAGAACACGAGAGAGAGAGAGAGAGATCAAACACATAGCTACTGGTACATACCCTCAGCCCCGAGGGTGAACTACTCCCTCCTCGTCATGGAGAGTGCCGGGATGATGAAGATGGCCACCGGTGAGGGATCCCCCCTCCGGCAGGGTGCCGGAATAGGGTCCCAATTGGTTTTTGGTGGCTACAGAGGCTTGCGGCGGCGGAACTCCTGATATATTGTGTTCCCCCGATGGTTTTAGGGTATATGGCTATATATAGGCAAAAGAAGTCGGTCAGGGGAGCCATGAGGGTGGGGGGCGCGCCCAGGGGGGCAGGCGCGCCTTCCTGCCTCGTGGTCACCTCGTTGCTTCCCTGACGTGCACTCCAAGTCTCCTGGATTGCTTCCGTTCCAAAAATAACTCTCCCGAAGGTTTCATTCCATTTGGACTCCGTTTGATATTCCTTTTCTTCGAAACACTGAAATAGGCAAGAAAACAACAATTTGGGCTGGGCCTCTGGTTAATAGGTTAGTCCCAAAAATAATATAAAAGTGTATAATAAAACCCATAAAACATCCAAAACAGATAATATAATAGCATGGAACAATCAAAAATTATAGATACGTTGGAGACGTATCAGTCATCAGCTTTGCTCTGCCAGACGTTCATAACGTCCGGAGTTGCTTCTGCAGCGGGTCTTGCACCTAGCGGTGCTTCCAGGACGTAATTCTTCTGTGCAGCAATGAGGATAATCCTCAAGTTACGGACCCAGTCCGTGTAGTTGCTACCATCATCTTTCAACTTAGCTTTCTCTAGGAACGCATTAAAATTCAAAGGAACAGTAGCACGGGCCATTGATCTACAACAACATAGACATGCAAAAATACTATCAGGTACTAAGTTCATGATAAATTAAAGTTCAATTAATCATATTACTTAAGAACTCCCACTGAGATAGACATCTCTCTAGTCATCTAAATGATCATGTGATCCATATCAACTAAACCATGTCCGGTCATCATGTGAGATGGAGTAGCTTTCAATGGTGAACATCACTATATTGATCATATCTACTATATGATTCACGCTCGACCTTTCGGTCTCAGTGTTCCGAGGCCATATCTGCATATGCTAGGCTCGTCAAGTTTAACCCGAGTATTCTGCGTGTGCAAAACTGGCTTGCACCCGTTGTATGTGAACATAGAGCTTATCACACCCGATCATCACGTGGTGTCTCGGCACGACGAACTGTAGCAACGGTGCATACTCAGGGAGAACACTTATACCTTGAAATTTAGTGAGAGATCATCTTATAATGCTACCGCCGTACTAAGCAAAATAAGATGCATAAAGGATAAACATCACATGCAATCAATATAAGTGATATGATATGGCCATCATCATCTTGTCCCTTTGATCTCCATCTCCAAAGCACCGTCATGATCACCATCGTCACCGGCTTGACACCTTGATCTCCATCGAAGCATCGTTGTCGTCTCGCCAACTATTGCTTCTACGACTATCGCTACCGCTTAGTGATAAAGTAAAGCAATTACATGGCGATTGCATTTCATACAATAAAGCGACAACCATATGGCTCCTGCCAGCTGCCGATAACTCAGTTACAAAACATGATCATCTCATACAATAAAATTTAGCATCATGTCTTGACCATATCACATCACAACATGCCCTGCAAAAACAAGTTAGACATCCTCTACTTTGTTGTTGCAAGTTTTACATGGCTGCTACGGGCTGAGCAAGAATCGTTCTTACCTACGCATCAAAATCACAACGATATTTCGTCAAGTATTGATACGTCTCCAACGTATCTGTAATTTATGAAGTATTCATTCTATTATATTATCCATCTTGGATGTTTAATGGGCTTTACTATGCACTTTCATATTACTTTTGGGACTAACCTATTGACCCAGAGCCCAGTGCTAGTTTCTGTTTTTTCCCTTGTTTCAGTGTTTCGCAGAAAAGGAATATCAAACGGAGTCCAAACGGAATGAAACCTTCGGGAGAGTTATTTTTGGAACAGAAGCAATCCAGAAGACTTGGAGTGTATGTAAGGGAAGCAACGAGGAAGGCACGAGGCTGGGGGGCGCGCCCTCCACCCTCGTGGCTCCTCTGACCGACTTCTTTCGCCTATATATATCCATATACCCTAAAACCATCAGGGAACAAAATAGATCGAGAGTTCCGCCGCCGCAAGCCTCTGTAGCCACCAAAAACCAATCGGGACCCTGTTCCGGCACCCTGCCGGAGGGGGGAGGGAGTAGTTCACCCTCGGGGCTGAGGGTATGTACCAGTAGCTATGTGTTTGATCTCTCTCTCTCTCTCTCTCGTGTTCTTGAGGTGGTATGATCTTGATGTATCGCGAGCTTTGCTATTATAGTTGGATCTTATGATGTTTCTCCCCCTCTACTCTCTTGTAATGGATTGAGTTTTCCCTTTGAAGTTATCTTATCGGATTGAGTCTTTAAGGATTTGAGAACACTTGATGTATGTCTTGTCGTGCTTATCTGCGGTGACAATGGGATATCACGTGATCCACTTTGATGTATGTTTTGGTGATCAACTTGCGGGTTCCGCCCATGAACCTATGCATAGGGGTTGGCACACGTTTTCGTCTTGACTCTCCGGTAGAAACTTTGGGGCACTCTTTGAAGTTCTTTGTGTTGGTTGAATAGATGAATCTGAGATTGTGTGATGCATATCGTATAGTCATACCCATGGATACTTGAGGTGACATTAGGGTTTTGGTTGATATGTGTCTTAAGGTGTTATTCTAGTACGAACTCTTGAATAGATCGATCCGAAAGAATAACTTTGAGGTGGTTCCGTACCCTACAATAATCTCTTCGTTTGTTCTCCGCTATTAGTGACTTTGGAGTGACTCTTTGTTGCATGTTGAGGGATAGTTATATGATCCAAGTATGTTATTATTGTTGAGAGAACTTGCACTAGTGAAAGTATGAACCCTAGGCCTTGTTTCAACGCATTGCAATACCGTTTGTGCTCACTTTTATCATTAGTTACCTTGCTGTTTTTATAATTCAGATTACAAATACCTATATCTACCATCCATATTGCACTTGTATCACCATCTCTTCGCCGAACTAGTGACCCTATACAATTTACCATTGTATTGGGTGTGTTGGGGACACAAGAGACTCTTTGTTATTTGGTTGCAGGGTTGCTTGAGAGAGACCATCTTCATCCTCCGCCTCCCACTAATTGATAAACCTTAGGTCATCCACTTGAGGGAAATTTTCTACTGTCCTACAAACCTCTCCACTTGGAGGCCCAACAACGTCTACAAGAAGAAGGTTGTGTAGTAGACATCAAGCTCTTTTCTGGCGCCGTTGCCGGGGAGGTGAGTGCTTGAAGATATATCTTTAGATCTTGCAATCGAATCTTTTAGTTTCTTGTTTTATCACTAGTTTAGTTTATAAAAGAAAACTACAAAAAAATGGAATTGAGTTTGTCTCATACGCTTCATCTTTTTAATATCTTTCGTGAGTATGATGGAAAGGAAAATTGTGCTAAAGTGTTAGAAGAAGAATGCCTTAAAATGTTTGGCACTAAATATTTGAATGGTGAGCATGATTGCAATGTTGTTAGTATGAACTCTTTGAATATCCATGGTAATAATGATGATTGCACTAGTGATGATGAAAATGTTTCCTATAAGCATGTCGATTTCTGTGGAGTGCATAGAGTTTGCAAATAGATACCAAAAAGGGAAGATAGATTTTGTAAGAGGCACAAGTACTTAGAAACTAAATGGTTGCAAGAGAGGCTAAATGTTAGTGCTGAAAATTTAAAATATCTTAGCCATACTTGTGAACTTTGCAATGAACATGGTCATTTAAATATCAAATGCAAATTGTTTCATGATCGAATCGTGTCCAAAAATTGTGATGACTTGATTTCCCTTACACATCATAATGAACTTAGTCTGCTTTTGGGTTATGAAGAATTGAAACGTCAAACTAAGTTTATTCCCGAATATAACCTCAAGAAATTCCTTGATATTGATCTAGAAGAAATTTATATGTATTGTGTGGTGAATTGCATTGAAAATCCTTATATTGCCAATTACATAAAGAAAAGAAAACAAATAGAAGATGAAGAGAATACTAATGAAAGGGAAAAGACTTCCCAATATCCTCCTATTATTTCTTATGATGAATCAGGTAACGAGGAGGAGCTTTCTATTCAACCAATCTCATTAATAAGGAGCTCCAAAAAGAGGATTGAACCCACACATGATGTGAAGAAGAAAAAGAAAAGTCGGAGAAGCAAAGGTAGAAAGGTATCTCCCCCAAATGATGTTGCTCCTATTACTCATCATGATGATGATAATTGCTATACTATTGGTGCTATCCATACTATTAATGATGAGAGTGATCATGCTTATGATATGAAAAGGCCCAAGCTTGGGGATGCTATGTTTGATGAAGATGATGTTTTTGAGAATATATTTGCTGCCATTAATGTTTGTCCCAAGCTTGGGGATGCTACGTTTAATGAAGATGATATTTTTAGTCTCCCAAGTTTTGATACGAAAATTTATAATGATGATAGCATCCCTCCTACTTATGATGATTATATTGATGAAAGTGGGTTTGGAAGAGTGTCAACTTTAGGAAGTAGTGATCCCACTATTTTGGAGGATGTTGAATATTATTATGATAATTATGAAAGTGGATTTGGAGAGGTCATGACTTTATTTAGTGATGAATCCACTATTTCGGAAGAGGTTTCAATTCATTATGATGAGAACAAAGTTGCTACTTATGATGATTATTGTGATGAAACTTATGCTATAAAGAGTAGTGATGATTATATTTATAAAACTTGTCATGATTATGATTACCCTTTTTCTGAACATTACTCATTTAATGTGGAAACAATTTATATTATTCGAGTCTCTTATGATACTAACTATTCCGAATGAGAAGAATTTTGCTTATGTGGAGACTAGTAAATTTTCTATGCAAGTAGATCATGCAAATAATGCTTTAGGTGCTGGTTATATTGTTGAATTCATTCATGATGCTACTGAAAATTATTATGAGGGAGGAATATATGCTTGTAGGAATTGCAATAATATCAAGTTTCCTCTCTATGTGCTTAAAGTTTTAAAGTTATGCTTGTTTTGCCTTCCTATGCTAGTTGATTATTGTTCCCATAAGTTCTTTGCTCACAAAATCCCTATGCATAGGAAGTGGGTTAGACTTAAATGTGCTAGTCATATTCTTCATGATGCCCTCTTCATGTTTCAATCCTTATCTTTTATGTGAGCATCATTGAAATCATCATGCCTAGCTAGGGGCGTTATACATTAGCGCTTGTTGGGAGGCAACCCAAATTTATTTTTGTTTCTTGCTTTTTGGTTCTGTTTAGCAATATATATTTGATCTAGCCTCTGGTTAGATGTATTTTTATGTTTTAATTAGTGTCATTCCCTTCACGGCCACTTGCAAAAGTGAGATCTGATAGAGATGATAAGATAATATTTTTGGTATTTTTATGATAAAGATTGAAAGTAAAGAATGCAAAGTAAAAGTAGATTGGAAACTTAGATGATGGAGAATAGACCCGGGGGCCATAGGTTTCACTAGTGGCTTCTCTCAAGATAGCATAAGTATTATGGTGGGTGAACAAATTACTGTCGAGCAATTGATAGAATAGTGCATAGTTATGAGAATATCTAGGCATGATCATGTATATAGGCATCACGTCCACGACAAGTAGACCAAAACGATTCTGCATCTACTACTATTACTCCACACATCGACCGCTATCCAGCATGCATCTAGAGTATTAAGTTCATAAGAACAGAGTAACACATTAGGCAAGATGACATGATGTAGAGGGATAAACTCAAGCAATATGATATAAACCCCATCTTTTTATCCTCGATGGCAACAATACAATACGTGTCGTTTCCCCTTCTGTCACTGGGATCGAGCACCACATGATTGAACCCAAAGCTAAGCACTTCTCCCATTGCAAGAAAGATCAATCTAGTAGGCCAAACCAAACTGATAATTCGAAGAGACTTGCAAAGATATCAAATCATACATAAAAGAATTCAGAGGAGATTCAAATATTGTTCATAGATAATCTTGATCATAAACCCACAATTCATCGGATCTCGACAAACACACCGCAAAAGAATTACATCGAATAGATCTCCAAGAGAATCAAGGAGAACTTTGTATTGAGATCCAAAGAGAGAGAAAAAGCCATCTAGCTAATAACTATCGACCCGAAGGTCTGAGGTAAACTACTCACACATCATCGGAGAGGCTATGGTGTTGATGTAGAAGCCCTCCGTGATCAATGCCCCCTCCGGCGGAGCGCCCGAAAAGGCCCCAAGATGGGATCTCACGGGTACAGAAGGTTGCGGTGGTGGAAATAGGGTTTCGTGGTGCTCCTCGATGTTTTTGGGGTATAAGAGTATATAGGCGAAGGAAGTCGGTCAGGAGAGCCACAAGGGGCCCACGAGGGTGGGGGCGCGCCTAGGGGGCAGGCGCGCCTCCCTGCCTCGTGGCCTCATTGGTTGTTTCTTGACGTCCACTCCAAGTCCTCTGGATCACATTTGTTCCAAAAATCACGTTCCCGAAGGTTTCATTCCGTTTGGATTCCGTTTGATATTCCTTTTCTACGAAACACTAAAATAGGCAAAAAAACTGCATTTTGCACTGGGCCTCCGGTTAGTAGGTTAGTCCCAAAAATAATATAAAAGTGTATAATAAAGCCCATTAAACATCCAAAACAGAATATAAAATAGCATGGAACAATAAAAAATTATAGATACGTTGGAGACGTATCAAGCATCCCCAAGCTTAATTCCTGCTCGTCCTTGAGTAGGTAAATGATAAAAACAGAATTTTTGATGTGGAATGCTTCCTAACATATTCTTCAATGTAATTTTCTTTATTGTGGCATGAATGTTCAGATCCGAAAGATTCAAGATAAAAGTTTAATATTGACATAATAATAATAATACTTCAAGCATACTAACAAAGCAATCATGTCTTCTCAAAATAACATGGCCAAAGAAAGTTATCCCTACAAAATCATATAGTCCGGCTATGCTCTATCTTCATCACACAAAATATTTAAATCATGCACAACCCCGGTTTCAGCCAAGCAATTGTTTCATACTTTGCCTTAACCCTCTCAACGTTTTAGCACATGCTATGTGGGTGAAATGATGATACCATGCCAACTTTCAACCTTTTCAGAGTTCATTTGTAGTGTCTTTGAATTTCAGGGTCATTTAGCTCAAAGAATGAACTAATAGCAAAAAGAATGAACTAAAAATAATCAATTAAAATATTCTGTTATGATCAACTAAAACAAAACTATAATATTCTCTAATAGCAAAAAGAATCAACTAAAAAGCTTTTATAAAACTCTAATAGCAAAAGGAATCAACTAAAAAGCTTTTATAAACCTCTAGTATTTTGAAACTAAAATTATATAAAATTTATGCAACTATTATCAAAGTATTTTCTGTTCAAAACATTAAAAGCAAAAAAGAAATTTCATAAAGAAATTAGTTGTTAGAAACTTTAATAGCAAACTAAAATAAAAAAAATCTGTTTTTGATTAAAACAGATATTGAAACTGACCTAAAAATTACCAAATTGAATATAATAATATTAAATAGCAGGAAAAAGAATCACTAAAAAATCTATTTTTATAGTAAAGTTATCCACAAACTAGAGATTCACACAAATTTCAAAAAATTCAAATTTCAACTATTCAAATTTGAAAACTAATGGCACTAACAGAAAGTTTATAATTTTTGTGACCTAAAAGCAAGAAGAATCACTGAAAAACTGTAAGTAGAAACAAAAGAAAATAAATAAAGCAAAAAACAAAACAAAAAAATTGGAAAAAAATAAAAAATGCCACGTACTGGGCCACCACGGCCTGAATACGACTAGAAACCCAACCGTGGGCCAGGATTCAGTCCCGCAGAAGGCCCAGTAGGCCCACAGGCAGATTCAGTGAGTTTACGCCCGTAAGCCTGCATTTGAGAGGAGCTCGAGAGGGGAGCGGCAGTGGGGATTATAAACCACTCCGAGGCCCCTCTCAGCTAGCGAGGTGGGACTAAACTTTTTAGCTGCGGGCAGCACAAGGCCTTTGGTCCTGGTTGGTAGCACCAACCGGGACTAAAGGGGGGCATTGGTCCCGGTTGGTACGTGGTACCAACCGGGACCAATGCCCCCCTTTAGTCCCGGTTGGTGCCACCAATTGAGACCAAAGGTCCCTGTTTCCCGCCCTTTGGCACTACTAGGGAAAACTCTAGTAGTAGCACGGGTTTTGAGGCTATCAGCTAAAGGAAATATGCCCTAGAGGCAATAATAAAGTTATTATTTATTTCCTTATTTCATGATAAATGTTTATTATTCATGCTAGAATTGTATTAACCGGAAACTTAGTACATGTGTGAATACATAGACAAACACAGTGTCACTAGTATGCCTCTACTTGACTAGCTCGTTGATCAAAGATGGTTAAGTTTCCTAGCCATTGACATGAGTTGTCATTTGATGAACGGGATCACATCATTAGAGAATGATGTGATTAACATGACCCATCCGTTAGCTTAGCACTATGATCGTTTAGTTTGTTGCTATTGCTTTCTTCATAACTTATACATGTTCCTATGACTATGAGATTATGCAACTCCCAAATACCGGAGGAACACCTTGTGTGCTATCAAACGTCACAACGTAACTGGGTGATTATAAAGATGCTCTACAGGTGTCTCCGAAGGTATTTGTTGGGTTGGCATAGATCAAGATTAGGATTTGTCACTTCGAGTATCGGAGATGTATCTCTGGGCCCTCTCGGTAATGCACATCACTACAAGCCTTGCAAGAAATGTGACTAATGAGTTAGTTGCGTGATGATGCATTACGGAACAAGTAAAGAGACTTGCCAGTAACGAGATTGAACTAGGTATTGAGATACCGACGATCGAATCTCGGGCAAGTAACATACCGATGACAAAGGGAACAACGTATGTTGTTATGCGATTTGACCGATAAAGATCTTCGTAGAATATGTAGGAGCCAATATGAGCATCCAGGTTCCGCTATTGTTTATTGACCGGAGATATGTCTCGGTCATGTCTACATAGTTCTCGAACCCATAGGGTCCGCACGCTTAACGTTCGATGACGATTTGTATTATGAGTTATGTGATTTTATGACCAAAGTTTGTTCAGAGTCTCGGATGAGATCGGGGACATGACGAGGAGTCTCAAAATGGTTGAGACATAAAGATTGATATATTGGAAGGCTATATTCGAACATCGGAAAGGTTCCGCGTGATTCGGGTATTTTTCGAAGTACCGGGGAGTTACGGGAATTCGTCCGGGGAGTCAATGGGCCTTAATGGGCCTTAGTGGGAAGGAGAGGCAGCAGCCAGGAGGTGGCGCACGCCCCTCCCAAGCCCAGTCCGAATTGAACAAGGGGTTTGGGGCGCGGCCCCCTCTCCCTTCCTTCTCCCCTCCCCCTCCTTTCCCCCTTCTCCTAGTTGGACTAGGAAAGGAGGAAACCTACTCCTACTAGGAGTAGGAATCCTACTCCCTTGGCGCGCCCCTCCTAGGGCCGGCCTCCTCCTCCCTCCCTCCTTTATATACATGGGGAGGGGGCACCCCATAGACACACAAGTTGATCAGTTGATCTTTTAGCTATGTGCGGTGCCCCCCTCCACCATAATCCACCTCGGTCATATCATAGCGGTGCTTAGGCGAAGCCCTACATCGGTAGCATCATCATCACCGTCATCACGCCGTCGTGCTGAAGGAACTCTCCCTCGAAGCTCTGCTAGATCGTGTGTTCGTGGGACGTCACCGAGCTGAACGTGTGCTGAACTCGGAGGTGCCGTGCGTTCGGCACTTGGTTCGGTCGAATCGTGAAGACGTACGACTACATCAACCGCGTTGTCATAACGCTTCCGCTTACGGTCTACGAGGGTACGTGGACAACACTCTCCCCTCTCGTTGCTATGCATCACCATGATCTTGCGTGTGCGTAGGATTTTTTTGAAATTACTACGTTCCGCAACAATGGCATCCGAGCCAGGTTTATGCGTAGATGTTATATGCACGAGTAGAACACAAGTGAGTTGTAGGCGATACTAGTCATACTGCTTACCAGCATGTCATACTTTGATTCGGCGGTATTGTTGGATGAAGCGGCCCGGACCGACATTACGCATACACTTACGCGAGACTGGTTCTACCGACGTGCTTTGCACACAGGTGGCTGGCGGGTGTCAGTTTCTCCAACTTTAGTAGAATCGAGTGTGGCTACACCCGGTCCTTGTGAAGGTTAAAACAGCACATACTTGACGAAATATCGTTGTGGTTTTGATGCGTAGGTAAGAACAGTTCTTGCTCAGCCCGTAGCAGCCACATAAAACTTGCAACAACAAAGTAGAGGACGTCTAACTTGTTTTTGCAGGGCATGTTGTGATGTGATATGGTCCGGACATGATGCTAAATTTTATTGTATGAGATGATCATGTTTTGTAACAGAGTTATCGGCAACTGGCAGGAGCCATATGGTTGTCGCTTTATTGTATGCAATGCAATCGCCCTGCAATTGTTTTTTACTTTATCACTAAGCGGTAGCGATAGTCGTAGAAACAATAGTTGGCGAGACGACAACGATGCTACGATGGAGATCAAGGTGTCGCGCCAGTGACGATGGTGATCATGACGGTGCTTTGAAGATGGAGATCAAAGGCACAAGATGATGATGGCCATATCATATCACTTATATTGATTGCATGTGATGTTTATCTTTTATGCATCTTATTTTGCTTTGATTGACGGTAGCCTTATAAGATGATCTCTCACTAAATTTCAAGGTACAAGTGTTCTCCCTGAGTATGCACCATTGCCAAAGTTCGTCGTGCCGAGACACCACGTAATGATCGGGTGTGATAAGCTCTACGTTCACATACAACGGGTGCAAGCCAGTTTTGCACACGCATAAATACTCGGGTTAAACTTGACGAGCCTAGCATATGCAGATATGGCCTCAGAACACTGGAGACCGAAAGGTCGAGCGTGAATCATATAGAAGATATGATCAACATAGTGATGTTCACCATTGAAAACTACTCCATCTCATGTGATGATCGGACATGGTTTAGTTGATATGGATCACGTGATCACTTAGATGATTAGAGGGATGTCTATCTAAGTGGGAGTTCCAAAGTAATATGATTAATTGAACTTTAATTTATCATGAACTTAGTCCTGGTAGTATTAGCATATCTATGTTGTAGATCAATAGCTCGCGTTTAGCTCCCCTGTTTTATTTTTGATATGTTCCTAGAGAAAACTAAGTTGAAAGATGTTAGTAGCAATGATGCGGATTGGATCCGTGATCTGAGGATTATCCTCATTGCTGCACAGAAGAATTATGTCCTTGATGCACCACTAGGTGACAGACCGATTGTAGGAGCAAATGTAGACGTTATGAACGTTTGGCAAGCTCGATATGATGACTACTTGATAGTTTAGTGCACCATACTTTATGGCTTAGAATCGGGGCTTCAAAGACGTTTTTGAAACGCCACGGAGCATATGAGATGTTCCAAGAGTTGAAATTAGTATTTCAGACTCATGCCCATGTTGAAAGGTATGAGACCTTTGACAAGTACTTTGCCTTCAAGATGGAGGAGAATAGCTCAGCTAGTGAGCATGTGCTCAGAATGTCTGAGTACTATAATCACTTGAATCAAGTGGGAGTTAATCTTCCAGATAAGATAGTGATTGACAGAGTTCTCTAATCACTATCACCAAGTTACTAGAACTTCGTGATGAACTATAATATGCAAGGAATAACGAAAATGATTCCCAAGCTCTTCGTGATGCTGAAATCGACGAAAGTAGAAATCAAGAAAAGCATAAAGTGTTGATGGTTGACAAGACCACTAGTTTCAAGAAAAGGGCAAAGTGAAGAAGGGGAACTTCAAAAAGAACGGCAAGCAAGTTGCTGCTCCCATGAAGAAGCCCAAAGCTAGAGCCAAGCCTGAAACTGAGTGCTTCTACTGCATAGGAAATGGTCACTGGAAGTGGGACTGCCCTAGATACTTGGCGGATAAGTAGGATGGCAAAGTGAACAAAGGTATATTGGATATACATGTTATTGATGTGTACTTTACTAGTGTTTATAGCAACCCCTCGGCATTTGATACTGGTTCAGTTGCTAAGAGTAGTAACTCGAAACGGGAGTTGCAGAATGAACAGAAACTAGTTAAGGGCGAGGTGACGATGTGTGTTGGAAGTAGTTCCAAGATTGATATGATCATCATCACACACTCCCTATACTTTCGGGATTAGTGTTGAACCTAAATAAGTGTTATTTGGTGTTTGCGTTGAGCATGAATATGATTTGATCATGTTTATTGCAATACGGTTATTCATTTAAGTTAGAGAATAATTGTTGTTCTGTTTACATGAATAAAACCTTCTATGGTCATACACCCAATGAAAATAGTTTGTTGGATCTCGATCGTAGTGATACACATATTCATAATATTGAAGCCAAAAGATGCAAAGTCAATAATGATAGTGCAACTTATTTGTGGCACTGCCGTTTAGGTCATATTGGTGTAAAGCGCATGAAGAAACTCCATGCTGATGGGATTTTGGAATCACTTGATTATGAATCATTTGATGCTTGCGAACCATGCCTCATGGGCAAGATGACTAAGACTCCATTCTCTGGAACAATGGAGCGAGCACTTGAATTGTTGGAAATAATACATGCTGATGTATGCGGTCCGATAAGTGTTGAGGCTCGCGGCGGGTATCGTTATTTTCTAACCTTCACAGATGATTTGAGCAGATATGGGTATATCTACTTGATGAAACACAAGTCTGAAACATTTGAAAAGTTCAAAGAATTTCAGAGTAAAGTGGAGAATCATCGTAACAAGAAAATAAAGTTTTCTGCAATTTGATCGCGGAAACAAATATTTGAGTTACGAGTTTGGCCTTCAACTAAAACAATGTGGAATAGTTTCACAAACTCATGCCACCCGGAACACCACAGCGTAATGGTGTGTCCGAACGTCATAACCGTACTTTATTGGATATGGTGCAATCTATGATGTCTCTTACCGATTTACCACTATCGTTTTGGGGTTATGCATTAGAGACAGCTGCATTCACATTAAATAGGGCACCATCTAAATCCGTTGAGATGACACCATAGGAACTGTGGTTTGGCAAGAAACCAAAGTTGTCCTTTCTTAAAGTTTGGGGTTGCGATGCTTATGTGAAAAAGTTTCATCCTGATAAGCTCGAACTCAAATCGGAGAAATGCATCTTCATAGGATACCCAAAGGAGACTGTTGGGTACACCTTCTATCACAGATCCGAAGGCAAGATATTCGTTGCTAAGAATGGATCCTTTCTAGAGAAGGAGTTTCTCTCGAAAGAAGTGAGTGGGAGGAAAGTAGAACTTGATGAGGTAATCGTACCTGCTCTCAAATTGGAAAGTAGTTCATCAGAGAAATCTGTTCCCATGATGCCTACACCAATTAGTGAGCAAGCTAATGATGATGATCATGTAACTGCAGATCAAGTTACTATCGAACCTCGTAGGTCAACCAGAGTGAGATCCGCACCAGAATGGTACGGTAATCCTGTTCTAGAGGTCATGTTACTTGACCATGACGAACCTACAAACTATGAGGAAGCGATGATGAGCCCAGATTCCGCGAAATGGCTTGAGGCCATGAAATCTGAGATGGGATCCATATATGAGAACAAAGTGTGGACTTTGGTTGACTTGCCCGATGATCGGCAAGCCATAGAAAATAAATGGATCTTCAAGAGGAAGACGGACGCTGATAGTAGTGTTACTATCTACAAAGCTCGAATTGTCGCAAAAGGTTTCGACAAGTTCAAGGTGTTGACTATGATGAGATTTTCTCACTCATAGCGATGCTTAAGTCTGTCCGAGTCATGTTAGCAATTGCCACATTTGATGAAATCTGGCAAATGGATGTCAAAACAGCATTCCTTAATGGATTTCTTAAAAGAAGAGTTGTATATGATACAACAAGAAGGTTTTGTCAATCCTAAAGGTGCTAACAAAGTGTGCAAGCTCCAGTAATCCATCTATGGACTGGTGCAAGCATCTCGGAGTTGGAATATATGCTTTGATGAGTTGATCCAAGCATATAGATTTATACAGACTTGCAGTGAAGCCTGTATTTACAAAAGGTGAGTGGGAGCACTACAGCCTTTCTGATAAGTATATGTGAATGACATATTGTTGATCGGAAATAATGTAGAATTTTCTGGAAAGCATAAAGGAGTATTTGAAAAGAATTTTTCAAAGAAAGACCTCGGTGAAGCTGCTTACATATTGAGCATCAAGATCTATAGAGATAGATCAAGACGCTTGATAAGTTTTTTCAATGAGTACATACCTTGACAAGATTTTGAAGTAGTTCAAAATGGAACAGTCAAAGAAAGAGTTCTTGCTTGTGTTACAAGGTGTGAAACTGAGTAAGACTCAAAGCCCGACCACGGCAGAAGATAGAAAGAGAATGAAAGTCATTCCCTATGCCTTAGCCATAGGTTCTATAAAGTATGCCATGCTGTGTACCAGATCTATTGGATACCCTACACTGAGTTTGGCAAGGGAGTACAATAGTGATCTAGGAGTAGATCACTGAACAGCGGTCAAAATTATCCTTAGTAGAATAAGGATATGTTTCTCGATTATGGAGGTGACAAAAGGTTCGTCGTAAAGGGTTACGTCGATGCAAGTTTTGACACTGATCCAGATGACTCTAGGTCTCAATCTAGATACATATTGAAAGTGGGAGCATTTAGCTAGAGTAGCTCCATGCAGAGCATTGTAGACATAGAATATTTGCAAAATACATACAACTCTGAATGTGGCAGACCCGTTGACTAAAACTTCTCTCACAAGCAAAACATGATCACACCTTAGTACTCTATGGGTGTTAATCACATAGCGATGTGAACTAGATTATTGACTCTAGTAAACCCTTTGGGTATTGGTCACATGACGATGTGAACTATGGGTATTAATCACATGGTGATGTGGACTATTGGTGTTAAATCACATGGCGATGAGAACTAGATTATTGACTCTAGTGCAAGTGGGAGACTGAAGGAAATATGCCCTAGAGGCAATAATAAAGTTATTATTTATTTCCTTATTTCATGATAAATGTTTATTATTCATGCTAGAATTGTATTAACCGAAAACTTAGTATATGTGTGAATACATAGACAAACAGAGTGTCACTAGTATGCCTCTACTTGACTAGCTCGTTGATCAAAGATTGTTAAGTTTCCTAGCCATTGACATGAGTTGTCACTTTATCAACAGGATCACATCATTAGAGAATGATGTGACTGACATGACCCATCCGTTAGCTTAGCACTATGATCGTTTAGTTTGTTGCTATTGCTTTCTTCATAACTTATACATGTTCCTATGACTATGAGATTATGCAACTCCCGAATACCGGAGGAACACCTTGTGTGCTATCAAACGTCACAACGTAACTGGGTGATTATAAAGATGCTCTACAGGTGTCTCCGAAGGTATTTGTTGGGTTGGCATAGATCGAGATTAGGATTTGTCACTCCGAGTATCGGAGAGGTATCTCTGGGCCCTCTCGGTAATGCACATCACTACAAGCCTTGCAAGCAATGTGACTAATGAGTTAGTTGCGGGATGATGCATTACGGAACGAGTAAAGAGACTTGCCGGTAACGAGATTGAACTAGGTATTGAGATACCGACGATTGAATCTTGGGCAAGTAACATATCGATGACAAAGGGAACAACGTATGTTTTTAAGCGGTTTGACTAATAAAGATCTTCGTAGAATATGTAGGAGCCAATATGAGCATCCAGGTTCCGCTATTGGTTATTGACTGGTGATATGTCTCGGTCATGTCTACATAGTTCTCGAACCCGTAGGGTCCGCACGCTTAACGTTCGATGATGATTTGTATTATGAGTTATGTGATTTAATCACCGGTGTTTGTTCGGAGTCCCGGATGAGATCAGGGACATGACGAGGAGTCTCGAAATGGTCAAGACGTAAAGATCAATATATTGAAAGGCTATATTCAGACATCGGAAAGGTTCCGAGTGATTCGTGTATTTTTGGAGTACCGGGGAGTTACGGGAATTCGTCCGGGGAGTCAATGGGCCTTAATGGGCCTTAGTGGGAAGGAGAGGCAGTAGCCAGGAGGTGGCGCGTGCCCCTCCCAAGCCCAGTCCGAATTGGACAAGGGGTTTGGGGCGCGCCCCCCCTCTCCCTTCCTTCTCCCCTCCCCTCCTTTCCCCCTTCTCCTAGTTGGACTAGATAAGGAGGAAACCTACTCCTACTAGGAGTAGGAATCCTACTCCCTTGGTGTGCCCCTCCTAGGGCCGGCCTCCTCCTCCCTCCCTCATTTATATACGTTCGGAGGGGGCACCCCATAGACACACAAGTTGATCAGTTGATCTTTTAGCCGTGTGTGGTGCCCCCCTCCGCCATAATCCACCTCGGTCATATCGTAGCGGTGCTTAGGCGAAGCCCTGCGTCGGTAGCATCATCATTACCGTCATCACGCCGTCGTGCTGACGGAACTCTTCCTCGAAGAACTGCTGGATCGTGAGTTCGTGGGACGTCACCGAGCTGAACGTGTGCTGAACTCGGAGGTGCCGTGCGTTTGGCACTTGGATCAGTCGAATCGTGAAGACGTACGACTACATTAACTGCGTTGTCATAACGCTTCCGCTTACGGTCTACGAGGGTACGTGAACAACACTCTCCCCTCTCGTTGCTATGCATCACCATGATCTTGCGTGTGCGTAGGAATTTTTTTGAAATTACGTTCCCCAACATCAGCAACGCGGGCAGCCGCGCAACTACTACGGTGCTACAGCCGCGCTACTAGTACTGACTATAACAGTAGCGCTTTTCCAAAATACGCTACTATTAGTTAGTTGTACCGTTTTCCTAGCCCCGCGCTACTGCTATAACTTTCATCATCCCCCCCCCCCCGCTTCCTACCCCATTTCAGTTTCAATAAACCGCAATTTCTAGATACTAGGTAGTACTAGATATCTGCAATTTCCAGATATCAATTTCATAAAGCATTATAGGTATAGGGTAGTACTCCCTCCGTTCCAAATTACTCGTTGTGGTTTTAGTACAAATTTGAACTAAAACCACGACGAGTAATTTGGAATGGAGGGAGTACTAGATAACGATTTCATATATAGTCAACATGATTCCTCAAACAGTACTAGGTGATATCAACGACGATCATCATATGTAGTTCTAGATGATATCGCCGACGATCATCATATGTAGTTCTAGATGATATAGCCACACACACATACGTAGTTCTAGATGATATTGACGACGATCATCATCCTGAAGCCTGGGCAGTGGGTGTTCCTGATAGTAATTAGGATGGCCTGTCCAACACGAAGATTCTTGCCAACGAGGAATCTCTTCCACCCAAATGAGTCTAAGTGTGTGCGACCGTCTGTGTCCATGCGGTAAGTATAGGTGGTGACGGAACCCCTTGCGGTAAGGCGTAGTCCAGCTGAGCCTTCTTCATCAGGCTCGATACCACAACTCATAGATAGGTTCTTTGGCAATTTCTGAATAAGAAAAACATATCAATTAATAAATAGCCTCACACATACTCTTGCAAATATATTTCTATTAAGTATAGATTTCTACACTACCAAAAGACACAGTACTACGCATTTGTACTAATTAAGCATGAATTCTACTAATAAGTGTTGGGAATCGTAGCATAATTTAAAATTTTCCTACGCTCACCAAGATGCATCTATGGAGTCTACTAGCAACGAGGGGAAAGGAGTGCATCTACATACCCTTGTAGATCGCGAGCTGAAGCGTTCCAATGAACGTGGATGACGGAGTCGTACTCGCCGTGATCCAAATCACCGATGACCGAGTGCCGAACGGACGGCACCTCCGCGTTCAACACACGTACGGTGCAGCGACGTCTCCTCCTTCTTGATCCAGCAAGGGGGAAGGAGAGGTTGATGGAGATCCAGCAGCACGACGGCGTGGTGGTGGATGTAGCGGGTCTCCGGCAGGGCTTCGCCGAGCTTCTGCGAGAGAGAGAGGTGTTGCAGGGGAGGAGGGAGGCGCCCAAGGCTGTGGTTGCTGCCCTCCCTCCCCCCCTTTATATAGGCCCCCTGGGGGGGCGCCGGCCCAGGGAGATGGGATCTCCAAGGGGGGCGGCGGCCAAAGGGGGGAAGGGGTGCCTTGCCCCCCAAGGCAAGGGGGAAGCTCCCCCCCCTAGGGTTCCCAACCCTAGGCGCATGGGGGGAGGCCCAAGGGGGGCGCCCCAGCCCACTAAGGGCTGGTTCCCTTCCACTTTCAGCCCACGGGGCCCTCCGGGATAGGTGGCCCCACCCGGTGGACCCCCGGGACCCTTCCGGTGGTCCCGGTACAATACCGGTAACCCCCGAAACTTTCCCGGTGGCCGAAACTTGACTTCCTATATATAATTCTTCACCTCCGGACCATTCCGGAACCTCTCGTGACGTCCGGGATCTCATCCGGGACTCCGAACAACTTTCGGGTTTCCGCATACATATATCTCTACAACCCTAGCGTCACCGAACCTTAAGTGTGTAGACCCTACGGGTTCGGGAGACATGCAGACATGACCGAGACGCCTCTCCGGTCAATAACCAACAGCGGGATCTGGATACCCATGTTGGCTCCCACATGTTCCACGATGATCTCATCGGATGAACCACGGTGTCGAGGATTCAATCAATCCGTATGCAATTCCCTTTGTCAATCGGTATGTTACTTGCCCGAGATTCGATCGTCGGTATCCCAATACCTTGTTCAATCTCGTTACCGGCAAGTCTCTTTACTCGTACCGCAATGCATGATCCCGTGACTAACGCCTTAGTCACATTGAGCTCATTATGATGATGCATTACCGAGTGGGCCCAGAGATACCTCTCCGTCACACGGAGTGACAAATCCCAGTCTCGATCCGTGCCAACCCAACAGACACTTTCGGAGATACCCGTAGTGCACCTTTATAGTCACCCAGTTACGTTGTGACGTTTGGCACACCCAAAGCACTCCTACGGTATCCGGGAGTTGCACGATCTCATGGTCTAAGGAAAAGATACTTGACATTGGAAAAGCTCTAGCAAACGAAACTACACGATCTTTTATGCTATGCTTAGGATTGGGTCTTGTCCATCACATCATTCTCCTAATGATGTGATCCCGTTATCAATGACATCCAATGTCCATAGTCAGGAAACCATGACTATCTGTTGATCAACGAGCTAGTCAACTAGAGGCTTACTAGGGACACGTTGTGGTCTATGTATTCACACATGTATTACGATTTCCGGACAATACAATTATAGCATGAATAATAGACTATTATCATGAACAAAGAAATATAATAATAACCATTTATTATTGCCTCTAGGGCATATTTCCAACAGTCTCCCACTTGCACTAGAGTCAATAATCTAGTTACATTGTGATGAATCGAACACCCATTGCGTCCTGGTGTTGATCATGTTTTGCCCTAGGGAGAGGTTTAGTCAACGGATCTGCTACATTCAGGTCCGTATGTACTTTACAAATATCTATGTCTCCATTTTGAACACTTTCACGAATGGAGTTGAAGCGACGCTTGATATGCCTGGTCTTCCTGTGAAACCTGGGCTCCTTCGCAAGGGCAATAGCTCCAGTGTTGTCACAGAAGAGAGTCATCGGGCCCGACGCATTGGGAATCACCCCTAGGTCGGTAATGAACTCCTTCATCCAGACTGCTTCCTGTGCTGCCTCCGAGGCTGCCATGTACTCCGCTTCACATGTAGATCCCGCCACGACGCTTTGCTTGCAACTGCACCAGCTTACTGCTCCTCCATTCAAAATATACACGTATCCGGTCTGTGACTTCGAGTCATCCAGATCTGTGTCGAAGCTAGCGTCGACGTAACCCTTTACGACGAGCTCTTCGTCACCTCCATAAACGAGAAACATATCCTTAGTCCTCTTCAGGTACTTCAGGATATTCTTGACCGCTGTCCAGTGTTCCATGCCGGGATTACTTTGGTACCTTCCTACCAAACTTACGGCAAGGTTTACATCAGGTCTGGTACACAGCATGGCATACATAATAGACCCTATGGCCGAGGCATAGGGGATGACACTCATCTTTTCTATATCTTCTGCCGTGGTCGGGCATTGAGCCGTGCTCAATTGCACACCTTGCAATACAGGCAAGAACCCCTTCTTGGACTGATCCATATTGAACTTCTTCAATATCTTGTCAAGGTATGTACTCTGTGAAAGACCAATGAGGCGTCTTGATCTATCTCTATAGATCTTGATGCCTAATATATAAGCAGCTTCTCCAAGGTCCTTCATTGAAAAACACTTATTCAAATAGGCCTTTATACTTTCCAAGAATTCTATATCATTTCCCATCAATAGTATGTCATCCACATATAATATGAGAAATGCTACAGAGCTCCCACTCACTTTCTTGTAAACACAGGCTTCTCCATAAGTCTGTGTAAACCCAAACGCTTTGATCATCTCATCAAAGCGAATGTTCCAACTCCGAGATGCTTGCACCAGCCCATAGATTGAGCGCTGGAGCTTGCATACTTTGTTAGCATTCTTAGGATCGACAAAACCTTCCGGCTGCATCATATACAACTCTTCCTTAAGGAAGCCGTTAAGGAATGCCGTTTTGACGTCCATCTGCCATATCTCATAATCATAGTATGCGGCAATTGCTAACATGATTCGGACGGACTTCAGCTTCGCTACGGGTGAGAAAGTCTCATCGTAGTCAACCCCTTGAACTTGTCGATAACCCTTAGCGACAAGTCGAGCTTTGTAGATGGTCACATTACCATCTGCGTCCGTCTTCTTCTTAAAGATCCATTTGTTTTCTATGGCTCGCCGCTCATCGGGCAAGTCAGTCAAAGTCCATACTTTGTTTTCATACATGGATTCTATCTCGGATTTCATGGCTTCTAGCCATTTGTCGGAATCCGGGCCCGCCATCGCTTCTTCATAGTTCGA
Organism: Triticum aestivum; assembly: GCF_018294505.1. Classification (NCBI taxonomy): domain Eukaryota; kingdom Viridiplantae; phylum Streptophyta; class Magnoliopsida; order Poales; family Poaceae; genus Triticum; species Triticum aestivum. Next base: position 496,219,300 of record NC_057796.1, read on the forward strand.
AGGTTCACCGTTGTCTAACAACATGATTTCCAGGACAGGGTTGCCGTACCACTCTGGTGCGGAACGTGTCCTTGTGGACCTACGAAGTTCAGTAACTTGATCCGAAGCTTCATGATCATCATCATTAACTTCCTCCCCAGTCGGTGTAGGCACCACAGGAACATTTTCCCGCGCTGCGCTACTTTCCGGTTCGGAAGGGGTGACTATCACCTCATCAAGTTCCACTTTCCTCCCACTCAATTCTTTCGAGAGAAACTCCTTCTCCAGAAAGGACCCGTTCTTGGCAACGAAGATCTTGCCTTCGGATCTGAGGTAGAAGGTATACCCAATAGTTTCCTTAGGGTATCCTATGAAGACGCATTTTTCCGACTTGGGTTCGAGCTTTTCAGGTTGAAGTTTCTTGACATAAGCATCGCATCCCCAAACTTTTAGAAACGACAGCTTAGGTTTCTTCCCAAACCATAATTCATACGGTGTCGTCTCAACGGATTTCGACGGAGCCCTATTTAAAGTGAATGCGGCAGTCTCTAAAGCATAGCCCCAAAATGAGAGCGGTAAATCGGTAAGAGACATCATAGATCGCACCATATCCAATAGAGTGCGATTACGACGTTCGGACACACCATTTCTCTGAGGTGTTCCAGGCGGCGTGAGTTGTGAAACTATTCCACATTTCCTTAAGTGTGCACCAAACTCGTGACTTAAATATTCTCCACCACGATCTGATCGTAAGAATTTTATTCTCCTGTCACGTTGATTCTCAACCTCACTCTGAAATTCCTTGAACTTTTCAAAGGTTTCAGACTTGTGTTTCATTAGGTAGACATACCCATATCTACTTAAATCATCAGTGAGAGTGAGAACATAACGATATCCTCCGCGAGCCTCAACACTCATTGGACCACACACATCGGTATGTATGATTTCCAATAAGTTGGTTGCTCGCTCCATTGTTCCGGAGAACGGAGTCTTGGTCATCTTACCCATGAGGCATGGTTCGCACGTGTCAAATGATTCGTAATCAAGAGACTCCAAAAGTCCATCTGCATGGAGCTTCTTCATGCGCTTGACACCAATGTGACCAAGGCGGCAGTGCCACAAGTATGTGGGACTATCGTTATCAACTTTACATCTTTTGGTATTCACACTATGAACATGTGTAACATCACGTTCGAGATTCATCAAAAATAAACCATTGACCAGCGGGGCATGACCATAAAACATATCTCTCAAATAAATAGAACAACCATTATTCTCGGATTTAAATGAGTAGCCATCTCGAATTAAACGAGATCCAGATACAATGTTCATGCTCAAAGCTGGCACTAAATAACAATTATTGAGGTTTAAAACTAATCCCGTGGGTAGATGCAGAGGTAGCGTGCCGACGGCGATCACATCGACCTTGGAACCATTCCCGACGCGCATCGTCACCTCGTCCTTTGCCAGTCTCCGTTTATTCCGTAGTTCCTGTTTTGAGTTACAAATATGAGCAACCGCACCGGTATCAAATACCCAGGAGCTACTACGAGTACTGGTAAGGTACACATCAATTACTTGTATATCACATATACCTTGGGTGTTGCCGGCCTTCTTCTTGTCCGCTAAATATTTGGGGCAGTTCCGCTTCCAGTGACCACTTCCCTTGCAATAAAAGCACTCAGTCCCGGGCTTGGGTCCATTCTTTGACTTCTTCCCAGTAACTGGTTTACCGGGCGCGGCAACTCCCTTGCCGTCCTTCTTGAAGTTCTTCTTACCCTTGCCCTTCTTGAACTTAGTGGTTTTATTCACCATCAACACTTGATGTTCTTTTCTGATCTCCCCTTCCGCTGATTTCAGCATTGAATATACCTCAGGAATGGTCTTTTCCATCCCCTGCATATTGTAGTTCATCACAAAGCTCTTGTAGCTTGGTGGAAGCGACTGGAGGATTCTGTCAATGACCGCGTCATCCGGGAGATTAACTCCCAGCTGAGACAAGCGGTTGTGCAACCCAGACATTCTGAGTATGTGCTCACTAACAGAACTGTTCTCCTCCATTTTACAGCTGAAGAACTTGTCGGAGACATCATATCTCTCGACCCGGGCATGAGCTTGAAAAACCAGTTTCAGCTCCTCGAACATCTCATATGCTCCATGTTTCTCAAAACGCTTTTGGAGACCCGGTTCTAAGCTGTAAAGCATGCCGCACTGAACGAGGGAGTAATCATCAGCACGTGATTGCCAAGCGTTCATAACGTCTTGGTTCTGTGGGATTGGTGCATCACCTAGCGGTGCTTCTAAGACATAATCTTTCTTGGCTACTATGAGGATGAGCCTCAGGTTCCGGACCCAGTCCGTATAGTTGCTGCCATCATCTTTCAGCTTGGTTTTCTCTAGGAACGCGTTGAAATTGAGGACAACGTTGGCCATTTGATCTACAAGACATAGTGTAAAGATTTTAGACTAAGTTCATGATAATTGAGTTCATCTAATCAAATTATTTAATGAACTCCCACTCAGATAGACATCCCTCTAGTCATCTAAGTGAAACATGATCCGAGTTTAACTAGGCCGTGTCCGATCATCACGTGAGACGGACTAGTCAAGATCGGTGAACATCTCCATGTTGATCGTATCTTCTATACGACTCATGCTCGACCTTTCGGTCCTCCGTGTTCCGAGGCCATGTCTGTACATGCTAGGCTCGTCAAGTCAACCTAAGTGTATTGCGTGTGTTCCGAGGCCATGTCTGTACATGCTAGGCTCGTCAACACCCGTTGTATTCGAACGTTAGAATCTATCACACCCGATCATCACGTGGTGCTTCGAAACAACGAACCTTCGCAACGGTGCACAGTTAGGGTGAACACTTTCTTGAAATTATTATAAGGGATCATCCTACTTGCTACCGTCGTTCTAAGCAAATAAGATGCAAAAACATGATAAACATCACATGCAATCAAATAGTGACATGATATGGCCAATATCATTATGCTCCTTTGATCTCCATCTTCGGGGCACCATGATCATCTTCGTCACCGGCATGACACCATGATCTCCATCATCATGATCTCCATCATTGTGTCTTCATGAAGTCGTCACGCCAACGATTACTTCTACTTCTATGGCTAACGCGTTTAGCAACAAAGTAAAGTAATTTACATGGCGTTATTCAATGACACGCAGGTCATACAAAATAATAAAGACAACTCCTATGGCTCCTGCCGGTTGTCATACTCATCGACATGCAAGTCGTGATTCCTATTACAAGAATATGATCAATCTCATACATCACATATATCATTCATCACATCTTCTGGCCATATCACATCACATAGCACTTGCTGCAAAAACAAGTTAGACGTCCTCTAATTGTTGTTGCAAGTTTTTTACGTGGTTTGTAGGTTTCTAGCAAGAACGTTTTCTTACCTACGTATGACCACAACGTGATTTGCCAATTTCTATTTACCCTTCATAAGGACCCTTTTCATCGAATCCGTTCCGACTAAAGTAGGAGAGACAGACACCCGCTAGCCACCTTATGCATCTAGTGCATGTCAGTCGGTGGAACCTGTCTCACGTAAGTGTACGTGTAAGGTCGGTCCGGGCCGCTTCATCCTACAATGCCGCCGAAACAAGAAAAGACTAGTAGCGGCAAGAAGAATTGGCAAACTCAACGCCCACAACTGCTTTGTGTTCTACTCGTGCATAGTAACTACGCATAGACCTGGCTCATGATGCCACTGTTGGGAATCGTAGCATAATTTAAAATTTTCCTACGCTCACCAAGATGCATCTATGGAGTCTACTAGCAACGAGGGGAAAGGAGTGCATCTACATACCCTTGTAGATCGCGAGCGGAAGCGTTCCAATGAACGTGGATGACGGAGTCGTACTCGCCGTGATCCAAATCACCGATGACCGAGTGCCGAACGGACGGCACCTCCGCGTTCAACACACGTACGGTGCAGCGACGTCTCCTCCTTCTTGATCCAGCAAGGGGGAAGGAGAGGTTGATGGAGATCCAGCAGCACGACGGCGTGGTGGTGGATGTAGCGGGTCTCCGGCAGGGCTTCGCCAAGCTTCTGCGAGAGAGAGAGGTGTTGCAGGGGAGGAGGGAGGCGCCCAAGGCTGTGTATTGCTGCCCTCCCTCCCCCCCTTTATATAGGCCCCCTGGGGGGGCGCCGGCCCAGGGAGATGGGATCTCCAAGGGGGGGCGGCGGCCAAAGGGGGGGAAGGGGTGCCTTGCCCCCCAAGGCAAGGGGGAAGCTCCCCCCCCTTAGGGTTCCCAACCCTAGGCGCATGGGGGGAGGCCCAAGGGGGGCGCCCCAGCCCACTAAGGGCTGGTTCCCTTCCACTTTCAGCCCACGGGGCCCTCCGGGACAGGTGGCCCCACCCGGTGGACCCCCGGGACCCTTCCGGTGGTCCCGGTACAATACCGGTAACCCCCGAAACTTTCCCGGTGGCCGAAACTTGACTTCCTATATATAATTCTTCACCTCCGGACCATTCCGGAACCTCTCGTGACGTCCGGGATCTCATCCGGGACTCCGAACAACTTTCGGGTTTCCGCATACATATATCTCTACAACCCTAGCGTCACCGGACCTTAAGTGTGTAGACCCTACGGGTTCGGGAGACATGCAGACATGACCGAGACGCCTCTCCGGTCAATAACCAACAGCGGGATCTGGATACCCATGTTGGCTCCCACATGTTCCACGATGATCTCATCGGATGAACCACGGTGTCGAGGATTCAATCAATCCGTATGCAATTCCCTTTGTCAATCGGTATGTTACTTGCCCGAGATTCGATCGTCGGTATCCCAATACCTTGTTCAATCTCGTTACCGGCAAGTCTCTTTACTCGTACCGCAATGCATGATCCCGTGACTAACGCCTTAGTCACATTGAGCTCATTATGATGATGCATTACCGAGTGGGCCCAGAGATACCTCTCCGTCACACGGAGTGACAAATCCCTGTCTCGATCCGTGCCAACCCAACAGACACTTTCGGAGATACCCGTAATGCACCTTTATAGTCACCCATTTACGTTGTGACGTTTGGCACACCCAAAGCACTCTTACGGTATCCGGGAGTTGCACGATCTCATGGTCTAAGGAAAAGATACTTGACATTGGAAAAGCTCTAGCAAACGAAACCACACGATCTTTTATGCTATGCTTAGGATTGGGTCTTGTCCATCACATCATTCTCCTAATGATGTGATCCCGTTATCAATGACATCCAATGTCCATAGTCAGGAAACCATGACTATCTGTTGATCAACGAGCTAGTCAACTAGAGGCTTACTAGGGACACGTTATGGTCTATGTATTCACACATGTATTACGATTTCCGGACAATACAATTATAGCATGAATAATAGACTATTATCATGAACAAAGAAATATAATAATAACCATTTATTATTGCCTCTAGGGCATATTTCCAACATACTAATAAGTATATCGGGGGATGACCCCCGGGTAGGCCCAAGACGGCGAACGACGCTTCAAAAACATTGGGGCCAGCAACACCCCTCAATCCAGGTCGCACTTGGCCGGGTTGCTCAACCCGACCAAGTCCCTCAATCCGGACAGACTCCTCAACCCGGCCGCCCGGCCGGGTCCCTGTTCGGCTGCTCCAGTCGGCCTGCTACGCGAAGTCAACTACGGCGTCCCATCTGACACGACACCGACAAGACGACCATACTGCAATCACTATTGCTGATAAAACATACGCTGTTCGCTCGTCACACGCGTCATCATCTACAGTTTACTTTGTCCCCCAGACATTGATTTATAAAATGCCCCGGGGACAAAATTTAGCCTAGCATGCAAGAAAGCATGGCTTGGAATGTAAGCTACACACTGTAGCTTACATCCCAAGCACACACCCATGCCTACATGGCGTACACCACAAGCTAGCCACATTATATAAGCTAGCTCACACCCATCCATCCAGGAGGATGAACTCAGACGGCCACAAGGCCACTCACGCACACACTTGTGCATACACACACTCATACGGCCACAAGGCCACTCACGCATGCGCACATTCATGCTACACCACTACTAGTGCTCTTGGCACTTGTGCTCACACACAGATACGAGGCCAGATGCCCACGACACTGACCTCAGATACAGCTTCAGGAGCAACTCTGTACTGTCAGACATGTACACTGCATATATATTCAGACATGCAGGAGTAGGGGTATTATCTCTCCGGAGAGCCTCGAAACTGGGTAAATCACCGCGTGCTGTTTGCCCAATCCCGTCCCTTGATCTCCAGAGCAGTCTTGCCCCCACTTCAAGCCACCCCGTGGCATCTGTCGTCTCACGAACCCGCCCGCGAGATAACCCCGACAGTTGGCGCCCACCATGGGGCAAGCTGCCGCGCAACCGCGGTCCGGGCGGGACCGTCTTCATCATCACCACGGCGTCGCGCCGTCACTCCGGTAGCACTCGGGGCTCGACGTCAACACGCCTCCGGGGCGACCGCACGGGACGGCGCGTCCCCATCGTCGGCCTCGCCATTTTCGTCATCATCATCGCGGCGTCGCCTTCGTCTCTCCGGTAGCGCTCGGGGGCTCGACATCGACCGGTCCCCGAAGCGACCGCGCGGGATGGCGCGTCCTCGTCGTCGGCATCGCCCCCTTCGTCGCCACCACCGTGGCGCCGCCGTCGTCCACGCGTCCGTGCGCCACATCGCGCCCCGGCCGACCGACCACGACAAGGCTCCGCTCGCTGCTGCGCTCCACCGGTGCCGCTGACCTTTGCTGGCATGTTGTCACTCCTCCCGCGCGCCCGTGGCCGCCACTGCTCACGTTGCTATTGCGCTTGCCGCTGCCTGCAGTTCCCTTGCCGTCGCTGCGTTGCCACCGCTTCCGCTGCTACCCATACACTAGCCAAACATCTCCCAGATGCAAGTCGAACACTACCCACATTATCCCTATACACTAACCAAAGCTAGCAAGCATCCACACAGCCTAGCAGCTCGATCGATTCTTTAGCTGACTAGCACTACGTGCGTAGTACTATCTCTGCTCCCCGTACGTGTGCACGCGCGCCCGCCCTGCGATCCCGCAACCACTCCCAGCAGCTGGACTGCTGGAGTCCCCCGACCGCGCGGATGTCGGTCGCGCACCTGCGCCCCTCGCTGCTGCGGCCCCGCGCGGCCGCCGGCCGCCTCCAGTGGCTCCTCCTCGCCTGAGCCGCTTCTGCCCCCTCCACACCGAGCTGGAGGTGTGCCTCCCCTCGCGCGGTCGCGCTCGGCCGCGCTCCCCTCCCCAGCTCCCAAGATCTCCTCCGACCGCACACACCTCTCCAAAGCTCCACCGCCGTCGAGCGCTCACCGGGCGGACCAAGGCCTCCTCTGCCCCGGGCAGTGAGCACCTCCGCTCCTGCGTGTCGGCGCGACGGCCCGCCCCCTCTCCTGCATCCCTGCTACTCGGGCGGCGCCTCCCGCGACCTCGCGCTAGCCACGCGCCGCACATCCTCTGCCCAGCATCCGCGCCGCCCGCCCCCCTGCGGCTCCTCTGCGCGTCTGTCATGCGCCTGCCGGCTCGCCGCCTTCGCGCTTGCCGGCTCGCGCACACGCCGCCACGCGTCGCCCTGCTCCGCTTCCCGCATGCACGACGGCTCCGCTGCCGCACCGCAACCCGGCCTGCCGGCTTCCCCGCAACCCGGCAATGCGGCTCCGCCCGCAACCCGGCCCGCCGGCTTCCCCGCAACTCCGGCTCCTCCTCCAGCCCGCCGCCTCCATCCGCTCACCTGCGCCACCCGACGCGCAGTCACCGCTCCATGGACGTCGCGCGTTCCCGGCTCCGCCCGTGCTGCTCTGCTCCACGCTCCGCGCCGCCTCGCGTCATCGCGCTGACCCCCGATGCGCTTGCCGGCTGCCGGGTCCGCGCTGCTCCTCCGCCCGCTGGGTCCGCGCCGCTCCTCCACCCGTCGGGTCCGCGCTGCTCCTCCCTCCACCTCCTGGTGACCCGGCCGCTTGCCGGCTCCCCCTGCCAACCCGGCGACCTGGCAGCTTGCCGGCTCCGTCCGCCAACCTGGCGACCCGGCCGGCTCGCCCAGCACCCGGCTGGCCGGCTCGCCACCCCCGCGTCGGCTCCTCCCGCGACCTGGCTGCGCCCGCTCGCCAGCTCCGAGCTCACGTTGCCTCCTCTAGCCGGCTTTGCCCGCCTCTCGCTGGCGCGTCCGCGCCCTCCCCGTCACGGGAAGAAAATCTTATACGACCTGGGTCGTACGCTGCCGAACGTGAGACCCTGTCTAGCGCCTGACACCTGGAGAAACGAATCTCAAAGCAACATGAATCCCGTTTCCATTCCCGACTTGCAGCCGCCCCGTTTTCCAAATCCCTAATCCCTTTTCCTTCGCCGCCGCCCTACGCTCGCTCGCCGCCGTCGCCGCCGCCGCAACTTTTCTGCTCACTCTGTCGCGGAAGTACCGAGCCCGTCTCCGCTGCTCTCCCACGCCGTCCACAACCATGCTCATCGACGCCCCGGCAGCTCGCCCATGGAGGCGCAACTCCTCTGCTCGCTGCGTCGCTAGCCACTGGTGCTCCTTCCACGGCCATGCTCCTCATCCGCCCCGCTCACGGCACCACCTACTGCTTTACTCCGCCGGCTGTGGCCTGGCAACTCGGCGTTGGAGTTGTTACCTGCTGCTGCTGGCTGCATCTTGACACATGGTGCTGGACACTGACGAAAATGCAGAGCTTGATGTTCTGTCGACACTGACGAAAGACGGGCAACATGCATGATGGCAAAAGGAAGATAGAAGAAACAGCAAAACGATCGGCAGATCTCCGGCTCGATTTACTGTTGTGCATGCCTGTGTGGATCATGATTCAGTGCTTTCTACAAATGTATGTGAGATGTTGTTTCAGTCAGCAAAACAACAAAATCAGGAAGTCAAGTCAAGTTGTTTAGGATAGCTGATGTTTTGTTCATTTTTCTTCAGAATTTTATTCTGAAGTCAAGTAATATAGGATGGCTGATGAGATCATGGAGCTTTTCTGTATAAATGAATTTATGTACTCCCTCCGTCCCAAAATTCTTGTCTAGATAGACAAGAATTTTGGGACGGAGGGAGTACATTGTGAATAAAAGTTCCTGGTATTTGCAGATTTATTGTCCTACTTGTTATATTTGTGATCAACTGAACAAAACATCCCAGATTTACAGCTCTAATCAAGCACCAACAATATACAGGGAAAAAAAACTGCCTTTGTTCAGTATTGTACAGCTCAAATCAAGCACCAACAATATACAGGGAAAAAAAACTGCCTTTGTTCAGTATTGTACAGCTCAAATCAAGCACCAACAATATACAGGGAAAATTCTTATTGAGTCGGCGGTGCCGCAAGTGCAGGCGCCCACGAGCATGGTCGTGGCCGTCGGGGACTAGCAGTTGGCTACTTCTGACGGGAGTGGAGCACCACCAGCAAGGAGTCACGCCCGGCCGGCATCGAGGGGCACACCGGCGGCGATGTGACGAGCAGGCTGCAGCTTGGGTCGTTGACTCGTTGGAGAGATTTGGAAACGGGGAAGTGGGGAACGAGATGCTGCTGCTTTAGGATTCGTAATGCCAGGTGTCGCACGCGGGAGAAGGTCTCACGAGCAGCTGTATGCGACCCGGTCGCATAGGATTTTTTCCCCGTCACGCGCGTCGCGCCTCCCGCGCTCGGCCGCGTCGCTGTCGCCCCGCTAGGGTTGCCTGCCGGCTTCGCCCGCGTGGGCCGCTTCCTGCGCCCCCGCGTCGCCCTCCGCGCCGCCCGCGTTCCTCCACTCCGACCCGCGCCGGCTCGCACTTGGCCGGGTTGCTCAACCCGACCAAGTCCCTCGGGCAGCCGGCCTCCCGCGCGCCCACTGGCCGGCTCCCTTGCCGCGCGGCCCCGCCGGCCCACCGCGTCCCGGCCGCCGGCTCGCCCGGCCAAGTCCGGCTCCGCCCGCCCGGCCGGCTCTGGGCCATCTCCCACGCCCTGCATCGCGGTTGTCTGACCGCTCGGACAGGAACAAGAGAAATAGAACGAAAAAAAGGGAAGAAAAAAAATGACGGCCGCGTTCGCTCGCCGGTCATCGCCTCCCTGGCCGGCTGGCGAGCTGGCCCGGCTACCCGCCCGTCTCGATGCCTGGCCGGCTCCCGGTCGCCTCTCCGCTATGACGCCTAGCTGGTCAGGTCCGACCGGCCGAGACCCCCTTCGAGCGCCCGGAGGCTCGAAGGCTACCCCAGTGGGTGTGCCGGCGCGATCCGCGAGCGCCAAGCAGCGCCGCTGTCTTCGGCAACCTCCGCCTCGTCTACGGTAAAAATCAATGTGAGCTCCTCACCCGCATACTTTCGCACCACGTGCATACAAGGATAACCCCGAGCGACGCTCGGGGACCACCTCCGCCTTTATTACAGTTGCACTATTGTTCGCCTCGGCGCCGGCTAGTCTCGGCCCGGAGGCTGGCCGCTCGGCCCAATACGTTCGTTCCCACAGACGGCTTAGTAGCGCATACGGTACCAAAGGTCCACTCTCAGCCACAGACCGCAACGCGGCTGTCCGGCAGGCGAGAGCAAAAGCTGGAGGTCACCCCACGCGAAAAACGTTCGGGAAAAGACGGCTTGGGCAACCCGGCCGTTTCCTTTACGAGTATCTACTCGGTCGAATCTGCTCCTGTTGTCCGAGTACTGTACGCTCCACTCCGCAGCCACTCTTCGTAACAGCTAGAGGCCGGCTCCGAGCTGTCTAGCTAACAAGAGGCAAAGCCAAAGAGCGGAGGGGACATGAAAAAGACTGAAGGGGGCTTGGACGAAACCGAGTCGGCACCCTCCGCATGAAACTTACAATGCTGAAAGCAAACATTTGATATATATCTGCGCGGACTAACTTTGCCTTTTGCACGATCATCGCTAAGGGGAACCCCCTCCTCGCCTGGAGACTCGGAGGCTACACGCGGGTTGCGGACCCGACTCCGGCCGCAACCGGTGTTTCCATCGCTGCTGTCCACATCATCAATAGCAAGACCCTCCGGCCGACTCTTCGAGTCGCCCGGAGGCTCGGAGGCTACACCCAGTGGGTGCGCTCGCGCGCCCCCACTCAGCCGGCGGACTCCGCGTCCGCGCCCGGCATGGCCCCGTGCCCTCCAGCCGGCGGACTCTGCGTCCCCGCCTGGCACCCTCGACGTCACCGCCGGCTTCATCAACAACAGAGAAGACCCTCCGCCCAACTTTTCCAAGTTGCCCGGAGGCTCGGAGGCTACACCCAGTGGGTGCGCTCGCGCTCCCCCACTCAGCCGGCGGACTCCGCGTCCGCGCCCGGCAGGGCCCCGCGCCCCTCAGCCGGCGGACTCCGCGTCCGCGCCTGGCACCCTTGACGTCGCCGTCGGCTTCTTCAACAACGACAAGACCCTCCGCGCAACTTTTCCAAGTTGCCCGGAGGCTCGGAGGCTACACCCGGCCGTCATCGACATCTACTGCTTCACAGACGCCTGCTAAAACCCTCCGCGAAACTTTTCCAAGTTGCCCGAAGGCTCGGAGGCTACTGTCGGGGGGATGACCCCCGGGCCCAAGACGGCGAACGACGCTTCAAAAACATCGGGGCTAGCAACGCCCCTCAATCCAGGTCGCACTTGGCCGGGTTGCTCAACCCGACCAAGTCCCTCAACCCGGCCAGACTCCTCAACCCGGCCGCCCAGCCGGGTCCCTGTCCGGCTGCTCCAGCCGGCCTGCTACGCGAAGTCAACTACGGCGTCCCATCTGACACGACACCGACAAGACGGCCATACTGCAATCACTGTTGCTGATAAAGCATACGTTGTTTGCTCGTCACACGCGTCATCATCTACAATGTATTTTGTCCCCCGGGCATTGATTTATAAAATGCCCCCGGACAAAACTTAGCCTAGCATGCAAGCAAGCATGGCTTGGAACGTAAGCTACACACTGTAGCTTACATCCCAAGCACACACCCATGCCTACATGGCATACACCACAAGTTAGCCACATTATATAAGCTAGCTCACACCCATCCATCCAGGAGGATGGACTCCGACGGCCACAAGGCCACTCACGCACACACTTGTGCATACACACACTCATACGGCCACAAGGCCACTCACGCATGCGCACATTCATGCTACACCACTACTAGTGCTCTTGGCACTTGTGCTCACACACAAATACGAGGCCAGATGCCCACGGCACTGACCTCAGATAGAGCTCCAGGAGCAACTCTGTACTGTCAGACATGTACACTGCATATATATTTAGACATGCAGGAGTATGGGTATTATCTCTCCGGAGAGCCCCGAACTTGGGTAAATCACCGCGTGTTGTTTGCCCAATCCCGTCCCTTGATCTCCAGAGCAGTCTTACCCCACTGCAAGCCACCCCATGGCAACTGTCGTCTCACGAACCCGCCCGCGAGATAACCCCGACAAAGTATATATGGATTATCTACACTATTAATAGTTCCTTGGATTCTACACTAATAAGCATGTGATCAAACTCTGCACTAAAGCATATCATCGACTAGATTCCACACAGCATATCATTGGACTCTACACTAAGCATATCATCGGATAATTTGCATTTGTAAGTATAACAATAAAGCATATATATATATATATATATATATATATATATATATATATATATATATATATATATATATATATATCATCATCATCAAATTACTACAGTCAGTATAACGTACCATTTCATGCCGATCGACCATGGTACTTGTCAGGCAGGTCACGAATGGCACCCCAACAAAGTCATCACATGGCGGAATTATGTCCCATAGGTTGCACACCTCCTCCTCGCTGAGCCTCATTCTTTGAGCTACGATGGCTTCATGAAGTGGGTTCTCATCATCTTCATCAAGTGGGTCCTCATTATCTTCATCATCTTCGTCATCTTCATCATCTTCCACCAAGTTGATATAAATGACAGTCAGCTTGGATCTTTCTGCTCTGAAGGAGAAGCTGATCAACTCACCACCAGTAAGACGCACGTGGGCGAGGAAACGGGCCCATCCATCTCCTCCAATCTGCGACATATTGCGTCCTTTCTCGACCTCCATAGTTTACGGCCCCCAGGAGCCTCAAATGTCACAGTGTCTCTTATCAGCTTGTTGAATTTCAACCTCACATTGCATGGGACGATCTGTGTAAAAAAAAGCAAAATGACACAATGCAGTAATGCCAACACTAAAAATAAAATAGTTGTTACATTTCATCTAATTTCTTACCGCCGCATGACGAAAACTCGGCTGGAAGTAGATGCCGAACAGCTTGCCAGTTGCAAGGCTGCTGGCGCACCTTGACTTGCACAGTCGACATGCTGGTGGTGGTGGTGGCGCCATTTTCCTAAAGCAATATGAGCAAAGGATTGACGATCCACTTCACAGGAAAGAAAAACAGTAGCATGTGATATTTTTGGTTCTTCCGCGAGAAGCAATTTGATGGACAATTATAATCCTAAGATCTAGTAACATATTAGATGACAAGGTACCACCTACCAAAGCATTTCGGTGGCACCTATTACCAAAAAAACTTTTCACAAATATCTACCAAATCAGGGTACCACCTACCAAGACATTTCATCTAATTTGGCCCCTATTGCCTAAGATAATTGATTAGAAAAACAAGTGGCAAATTTAACTAAATTGGCACCTACATTTTGCCAAAAAATAACTTATTACAGAAAAACAAAAGCATCTAGCTATCCATGTATAGAAAAAATAACAATAAAATGGTGCATACTAAATCAACTAAATCAACTAGCCTACTAAATCAACTAGCATACTAAATCAACTAAATCAAAATGTTCTAAATCAACTAAATCAACTAGCCTACTAAATCAACTAAATCATATCAACTAAATCAAAATGTTGCATATGAACTAGCCTACTAAATCAAAATGTAGCAGGGAGGAGGGGTTGTGGATGGAGGAGGGAGGAGGGAGAAGGAGGGGCGACTCGAGGAGGGAGAAGAGAGTAGGACGGAGAAGGAAGGCGGAGTGAGGAGGGGGCGGTCGGCGGCGAGTGGAGGGAGGACGGAGGAGGAAGGCGGAGCAAGGAGGGGCCGGCCAGCGGCGAGTGGAGGGAGGACGGAGGAGGAGGGCGGTACCGAGTCCAGCAAGGAGGAGGAGGTGACGGCGGCACAGAGGGAGGAGGGGCGACGGGGGAGGACCGGCGCGGGGGGGGGGGGGGGGTTGAGGGGGAGATCGAGTGAGTGTGAGTGTGAGTGGATCGGATAGAGGAGAGTGGGGGTGGGAGATGGACCGGCTTAGCAATAGCACGCTATAGAGAAAGGCGCTACTGCTAAACGACCTAGCAGTAGCGCCTTTCACAAAGAACGCGCTACTGCTATGTGTCAGCATGTAAAAATAGACATCAAAAATACATTGATCAGCAATGATCTTTTTGTGTACAATCTAATTTGTCAATATGAGTCCTCACCGGTTTAGTACCGGGGAAGACTCATATTGCGGCCACAAATTTTACACATAGAGTTCAGTGAAGACCAAGTGCTTGTGATAGTTTGAGAAGTAACATATTTAAGGTGGTAGAAACCGTCTTCGCGGAGCGAGGTGGGACTAACATTTTTAGTAAACTTAGCAGTAGCTGGTATTATAGGAATGCGCTAGTGCTATGATCTGTAGCAGTAGCGCTCTTCGCGCTAACGCGCTGCTACTAAAACTAGCTTCGCGGCGGGGTCGGGGGAATTATAGCAGTAGCGCGGCTTTGAGGAGCCCCGCTACTGCTAATTTTATTTCTGCAGCGAGTTCTACTAGTGCGCGCTGCTGCTATATAGCAGCAGCGTCTTATTTTAAAACACGCTGCTGGTAAGATTCTGTGTATAGGCTTTTCCCTAGTAGTGTGGGCTGCTGAAAACTGACCTTTGGTCCTGGTTGGTGGCACCAACCGGGACTAAATGGGGGCATTGGTCCCGGTTTGTGCCACCAACCGGGACCAATGCTCTGGGTATATAAACAACACTTAGCAGTTTTCCATTCACTTTGTTCCTTCGATCTCTCCTCTCCCCCGACGGTGCCGCGACCACATCGACGCCGCCAGGCTGCCGGACTGTGCCGTCGCCTCCCCGAGCACTGCCCCGACGCCCTCGCTGGCCCCCACTGCCCCTACGCCCTCACCAACGCGCCGGACCTCCTCGCGCGCCCTCCTCCCCATCGCCGCGCGCGTGCCCCTGAGCCTGCCGCCGGTCTCCTGCTTATCGCCGGCCGCCTTCAGCTAGCTCCACCGCCGCTCCCCAGTGAGCTTCCCCCTTCTCCCATGGTCCCCTGCTCCCCCTCAACTGCGTGCCCCCGAGCCCCCTTTGCTACCACTGCTCGTCGCCGCCGGCCATCTAGATGTGCTCTGTTTTTAGATAGATGTTTTTTAGATGTGCTATGTTTTTTCATATGAGATGAGATGTTTTGTGGAGACGAGATGAGATGTTTGTGGAATTTTTTCATAGAAATTAGTGTGATATTTTTGTTCATCATGATGTTCTCTGTTAAACCTCATATTAAGTTCGTTCGATGAATGTTCGCTGTTAAAACTCATATTAAGTTTGTTCGATGAATGTTCTATGTTAAAACTCATATTAAGCTTGTTCGATGATGATTTTTTCATAGAAATTTACCAAGTTAAAATGTTCTCGTGTTGGCGGCGGGGGGGGGGGAGTCCTAGAAACATATCAAGTGCACTTTATAAATTCATATGTTGAGTTAGATGATTTAGGTTAGTGCATTTTAGGTTAGTGGAGAGGAAAAAGGAAAATAAGGAAAAAAGAAGAAAAGAGGAAGAAGGAAGAAGGAAGAAGAAGAAAAAGAAGGAGAGGAAAAAGGAAAATAAGAAGAGGAAGAAGGAGGAGAAGAAGGAGAAGAAGATGAGAGGAAGAAGAGGAGAACAAAATAAGAAGAGGAAGAAGAAGAAAAAAAAAGAGGAGAAGAAGAAGGAATAGTATTTTTTTTTCTTCTCCTCTATTCCTTCTTCTTCTCCTCTTTTTGTTCTTCTTCTTCATCTTCTTATTTTTTATCGGGAACAAGGGTGTCAAGGATCACCGAGCTGTCGAGGGTTAGGAACTAGGGTAGAGGGTCGAGGGTCACCGAGGGGTCGAGGTTCGAGGATCGCCGAGGGGTCGAGGGTTGAGGGTCGTCGAGGGGTTGAGGGTCGAGATTTATCAAGAATGCCCCCATTATGGATGTGCACAAGTTGATCCAAATTTTTTCTGACCTCATCTATATATATATATATATATATATATATATATATATATATATATATATATATATATATATATATATATATTCTTCTATATGTCACGTTGTGTGTCAAAGTATTGAAGAAATCCATGGCTACATCATTAGCCGGAAGTAACAGGCGTATGATTCTACAAAGCTCTTTAAAGTTGTTTTGGAACGGAGTTCCGGATAGAATAATTCGCTTTTTTGTATGAATTTCAGCAAAGGCCTTCCAAATAGCGATATTCGGAAGGCTATTGCTGATCTTCGTACCAAGAAGCTAATTATCCTATCCGGGACTCCATTCCAAAACAATTTTGGAGAGCTTCGTACCATTATGCGCCTGTTACTTCCGGCTAATGATGAAGCCATGGTTTTCTTGAATCGTTTGACACTAGACAACGTGACATATAGAAGGGTAGATGAGATCAGGAAAAATATGGACCATTTTCTGCACATCCAGAATGGCGCCATTTTGTTAAATCCCTTGTTTGACATTCATGAGAGAGGCGGTCCAGACGTCGGACATTCATGAGAGAACTCCGGTAACTCTTCAACATGAGGGGGGACGTCGATCAACCCCCTCTCGCCCGACCAAACCCTAGAAGCGTCGAGGCCACCCCAAACCCTAGAAGCGTTGCCGAGGCCACCCCAAACCCTAGAAGCGTTGTCGAGGCCTCCCAAACCCTACAAGCGTCGAGGCAACTAATTAATATTCCTTGTTGTGATTAGCTAGCTAGGTATATGTTTGCCACTAATATATCCATCTCTCATGTTTGTATATTAATTTCCATGTTGTAATATCTACAGAAACTATGGAGCAAAGAGACTTGGAAAAAGAACAGTTGTTGGGGGACATAATCCTCGGCGGAGGTGATGTCTTGTCGTTTCTCAACGACACCGATGGTCTAGAAGGAGAGGGTGAAGGCTCTGGTGATCGAACAATGGAGGAGGAAGGACATGATCATGATGGCTCCGGTGACCAAACGGAGGAGGGAGCTATTGCAATGTTTGGCGAGGTATATATATATATATATATATATATATATATATATATATATATATATATATATATAATAAGCCTGTGCGGACTAGCTAATTGATGCATTAATTGTTTTGGTACGTACATATATTAACTCTTCTTTCTTCTTTTATAGCCCTCCGGATCGAGCCAAACTTCGGTAACGAGACGAGGCCCGAAGAAAAGGTTGCGCCAGGATGAAAGGTTCACGATCACAGAAATCGCGGACGATGGCCAACCAATTGAACCCAGGTGGACCAAGGAAGCATTTTCTACTCAGTGCGGAGCTATTGTTAGGGACATCATCCTGATCAGCATCCAGCTATGGAATAAACCAAAGAACGAAGACCCTCAAGTTTCTTATGTCATCGATAGACAGAAAGATGATCTTTGGACCTCGCTGAAGGCAAATTTCACCCTACCGCCAGAGGAGGATCCGAATAAGCCAGTTATAGAGCCATTGGTCAAGGCGTGTGCTCTTAAGAAGATGGCAGATCTATTCAGGAGGTGGAAGAATGAGTTGAAATCAACGTTTGTCAACAAAGGGAAGACTCCAGAATTCACCGGTCGATTTGAGAAGATAAGAGACAAGAGTAAGAAGATGTCAGAGACAAACAAGAACAATGTTGCAAAGAAGAAGTTTCACCATCGCACGGGGTCAGGTGGCTACCTCAAATCCCGACCGTTATGGGACAAAGCTGAGAATGACCTGATTGCTAAAGGGGTTGAACCAGAGACATTGAACTGGCCAGACCGTTCAAGGACTTGGTTCTTCGGGGTTGGGGGAACTTTGGACCCTGAAACAGGGAAGTGCCTTTGGACGGACGAGCAACTTGCAATACCCGTTAAGAAGCTTCAAAAGTATTTCACCGCAGCGCGGAAAGGGACGTTCATTCCCGACAGAGAGAACGACGAGCTGAGTGAGGCCCTCGGGAATCCTGAGCACCCTGAACGAACACGAGGCACGCCAGGCTCCGTTCTGTGGAGGGTTGGGTTTCCCAGTGCAGGCGGTTACAAAACCCGGGAGAGGAAGAGGAAACTGGAGATGAGCTCAATGCAGAAGCTCAATGCAAGAGTACTAAAGCTAGAGGAACAAGTTGAGAGCCAGCGAGCTGTCGACCAACCATCTCAGCGGCACGAAGCTACCCCGCCATCTCAGTGGAGAAGCAGCGTGGCTTCCACGGAGCTCATTCAGCAGCCGGACTTCACAGCTCCTAGCTACCCCGTGGATGCTATCACGGAGGCTCAACATTGCCAGCTTACGACGAAATGCCAGAACCTCACCTTGAAGGCGGTTGTCGGCTCTGTTGCACCTCCTCAACCCGACAGAACTTTTCACTGTCGTACGATTCCACATGGCTATGTTGTTGTGATTGGTGGATGAAGTAATGGAGGGATTTGAGGAGCTCGAGCTTGACCACCCTACAGGTGGAGGGGAGATTCAGCTGGGTATTGCTCTGAAGACTCCATGTCTATGGCGGAAGGAGTACATTAAGCTTTCAAACTAGACGCCCCCGCCTCCTCCTCCTCCTCCTCCTCCAGCGAGTGATCAGGGCATTCCGCATCCTTCTCCGGCTGCTCCGGCGCGTGAGGCCACTCCGCCTCCTCCTTCGCCTCCTCTGGCGCGTCCGAGAAGTCCGCCTCCTCCTCCGCCTCGTCAGCAACGGCGGAAGACAGACGCCGCCGCTCCGGCTCCTTCGGCGCGTCGGAGCACTCCACCTCCTTCTCCGCCTCATAAGCAACAACGAAAGAGAGACGTCGCCGCTCCGGCGGCTAGCAGTACAACCAGAGGCGGGAGGCAGTACAGATACGGTCCATCTCTCAAGACTCCGAAAAAGTTACCATACGAGATGACCGAGGAGGAAGACGCGGAGATCTGTGAAGCCCAAGTGAGGAATTTTTTTGCAAATAAACCTCCACCTCCGAAGGAGACGATAGATCCGGTGAAAGCGAAGCGCACTATCGATGTCCTGAAGCGATCACTACCGCCTCCGCCGGATTCCAACTATGTCTGCTATCTTAAAAAGACATATAAAAATGTGCGGGACTCGGGAACTACTTCGAGTGATGCAAGGTTAGCAGAACGAAGAAGTGAGAAAAAATTCCCCAGCTCGGCAAACAGGCGAACCAATCGTGCCCCCCGCTCAAGGTGTCTAGCGATATCATCGCTAATCTGTCGGGGATGGTGCCCGGTACCAATCCTGCTGATTACCTGAGCGATGATATAGTTTTTGACACAATGGAGGTGGACGAATTCAGATACCAGTACGGTAAGCCTCTCGTCAAAGATGGAAGTCCTCCTCTAACAACGATGATGCGAAGATTCCATGAATGGTACTTGGAAACCTGCATCCAGTCCGGGAAGGATGTTTTGACGATGAGAATTAAAGAGGAGCACGACCTCGTTGGAACTGATCTATACTCTGTTGAATTTGACGAGTTATTCTAGTTCTACAATCAAAAGGCCCTCGACAAAACACTCGTGACTTGCTACTGTCTGTAAGTACTACTTCTGTATAGCTCAGCTCTTTCATTGCATGTGTATATATAATTATCCTCACTATATTATGTAGATTGAAGATCGTCGAATGCAGAAAAGCACAAACCTATGACATTGGGTTCATTAACCCAAATATCATACATGAATGGACGGTTAAACACAATGTCAAAGAAACCGAGGACAACTTGCTACAATCATTGCTCAAAAATCAAAACAAAGATATAGTACTCTTTCCTTACAACTTCAAGTCAGTGTTACTATCTTGTGATATTCGGTTTCCCTTATTACTCGAGGTTATAGTAATGTAATTGATGAGTTATGCATGCGTGCACAGCTTACACTTTATTCTCCTAGAGATTAAGCTTGAGTGGGGAGTAGTAACCGTCTTAGACTCGAGACGAAAAGATGCCCAGGACTATGCGAACATGACTCAAATGCTACAGAAGTAAGTTCAATCGATCATTATCGCATCATATATCGGCAACTTTGTTCATTTCCTGATATCAAGTAATTATTTTCTTTGTCTGGCAGGGTTTAGAAAGAGTTCACCGTAATTACTCCGGGACTGCCGAGCGAGCTGCGATTTACACACCCGAAAGTAAGTACTACTACCTAGTTCCACGCATCTCCCATTGATTCTAGCTAGTTTCATCAATACCATTTAGCATGCTTGCTTATCAGTTTGATTGACCTCTATTTCCTATATGTATGGCTGGACGTGTCCATGTCCTTCACGTGTATGAAGCCTTTCAGATCTCAATAGGTCACCTACCGCACAGGGTACGACTGACTGTGGGCCGGGCCGGTCTACTTGAAATTACGAAACATTTTTGACAAACCCGAACAATTTTCTAACATGACGAACACATTTTGAAATTTCTAAACTTTTTTTTGTAAATATGAACATTTCTTGTAGTTTTGAACAAAATTTCAAAACAGGGATAATTTTTTAAATCATGAACATATTTTGAATTTCTAGAACAAATTTTCAAATGGCGAACAATTTTGAAAATTCCTAACAAATTTGAATCACGAACAATTTTTTAATATATGAACAAAAATTTGAAAACGAGAATATTTTTTAAAATTTGTGAACAAATTTACAGGCACAATTTTTCAAATCACGGCCATTAGTTAAAAGTTCCAAAAAATGAGAAAAAACATTCCGAATGATTTTCGAAAAAGGGAACATTTTTTTAGATTCCCGAAGTTTTTCTAAAAATGCGAACATTTTTTGAATATATGAACAATTTTGTAAACATGCGAACATTTTTTGAATATATGAACAATTTTCGAAAACACGACTATTTCTTAAAAAAAATTGAATGTTTTTTAAAAGCATGAAATTTTTGAAGTTTTCGAACAATTTTTGTAAAATAAACTTTTTTAAAAATAAAGTTGAAAAATAAAAGGAAGCAGAAAAGGAAAAGAAAAGAAAAAATAAACAGAAAAACGGAAAAACCAAAGAGAAACAAGAAAGTCTAGAAGGTTCGCAAAACCGGAATCGCTGCAAGCCGCTAATGGGCCGGCCCATGTTACAGATCGATCGCTAGCTCTCTATGCGAAACCTGGACTGTTCGACGCAAAATGCGGCGAATAGGATATTCCGACATTCAAACCCGCTGGCCAGAAAGGGCACCCCTATTTCTCGTTTTTTTAGGGACTATTTCTCTTTTTTTTTGAGTGGTTGAGGGACTATTTCTCGTGTTCAGCGAGAGGAGCCACGAGCCGCTGAAGGGAACCGCCAGTTGGCCCGGCCCACACGAGCGGGAAACTCCAGTCTGCCTTCTGTTTTGTTTTCTTTTTCTTTTCACTTTTTTGTTTTCGTTTTTTCTTTCTTTTCTTTCTTTTGTTTATATTTTAAAATATTATAAAAATATATCAATATATATTACAAAAAACTCTTCAAAAAATATTTAAAAATGCTAAACAAGTATTTGAAAAATGTTGAGCAAGTGTTTAAAAAATGTTGATCATGTATATAAAACTTTTGAACAAGTAATTTAGAAATGTTCAACAAGTATTTAAAATGTGGAACAAGTTGGACACTTATTTAAAAAATGTTGATCATGTATTTAAAACTGTTGAACTAGTAATTTAGAAATGTTGAACAAGTATTTAAAATGTGGAACAAGTATTTGAAAAAAAAGTGGAACAAGTATTTTTTTTTAAAATGTGATCATGTATATAAAAATGTTGAACAAGGGTTTGAATTTTTTTATCATGTATATAAAATTGTTGAACATGTATTTGATAAATGTTGAACAAGTGTTTGAGAAACATTGAACGACTATTTGAAAAATGTTGATCATGTATATAAGAATGTATAATGAAAAACAAAAGGAAACAAAGAAAAACAAAAAATAAACAAAATAAACCAAAGGAAAAAGCAAATGAAAAAAAAGCTGAAGAAGCAAAGAAAAAAGCCGGAGAAAGAAAAACAGAAGAAGAAACAAATAAAGAAATAAAGAAATAAAAACCGGCTCGTTCCCTTCTAATAGGTCGTGCCCTACACATTGTACACGAACGCGAGTTCAGCGCAGTGTCGGACAAGCGACCGATCGTACAAGCAGAGACGAAAAGGTGCTACCTCTTGAGCTTGCGTTGGTTTTTCCCTTGAAGAGAAAAGGGTGATGCAGCAAAGTAGAGATAAGTATTTCCCTCAGTTAGAGAACCAAGGTATCAATCCAGTAGGAGACAACGCACAAATCACCAATACCTACACAAACAATCAAAGAACTTGCACCCAACGCGATAAAAGGGGTTGTCAATCCCTTCACGGTCACTTGCAAAAGCGAGATCTGGTAGAGATAGATGAAACTAAACAAATGATAAAGTAAATATTTTGGGGGTTTTTTGATTTATAGATCGACAAGTAAAAGATTGCAAAATAGTAGATCGGAAACTTATATGATGGAAAATAGACCCGGGGCCCATAGGTTTCACTGGAGCTTCTCACAAGATAGCAAATAATATGGTGGGTGAATAAATTACTGTCGAGCAACTAATAGAAAAGCGCAAAGTTATGACGATATCTAAGGAATGATTATGAAATATAGGCATCATGTCTGTGTCAAGTAGACCGACTCCTGCCTGCATCTACTACTATTACTCCACACATCGACCGACTCCTACCAGCATCTAGAGTATTAAGTTCATGAAGAACAGAGTAACGCATTAAGTAAGATGACATGATGTAGAGGAATAAACTCAAGCAATATGATGTAAACCCCATCTTTTTATTCTCGATGGCAACAATACAATACGTGCCTTGCTGCCCCTACTGTCACTGGGAAAGGACACCGCAAGATTGAACCCAAAGCTAAGCACTTCTCCCAGTGCAAGAAAAACCAATCTAGTTGGCCAAACTAAACCGATAATTCGAAGAGAATTACAAAGATATCAAATAATGCATAAAAGAATTCAGAGAAGATTCAAATAATATTCATAGATAAGCTGATCATAAATCCTCAATTCACCGGATCTCGACAAACACATCGCAAAAGAAGATTACATCGGATAGATCTCCAAGAACATCGAGGAGAACATGGTATTGAGAATCAATGATAGAGAAGAAGCCATCTAGCTACTAGCTATGGACTCGTAGGTCTGAGGTAAACTACTCACGCTTCATCGGAAGGGCAATAGAGTTGATGTAAAAGCCCTCCATGATCGAATCCCCTTCCGGCAGGATACCGGAAAAGGCCCCAAGATGAGATCTCACGGGAACAGAAGGTTGCGGCGGTGGAAAAGAGTTTTCATGGATGCTTATGGTGGTTTGGGAATATATGTGAATATATAGGAGGAAGATCTAGGTCAGCGGGTCACCGAGGGGCCCACAAGGTAGGGGGCGCGCCCTCCACCCTTGTGGCTACCTCGTGGCCCTTCTAACTTGCACTCCAAGTCTTCTGGGTGTCTTATGGTCCAAGAAAAATCATCACGAAGGTTTTATTCCGTTTGGACTTCGTTTGGTATTCCTTTTCTGCGGAAACTCAAAAACAAGGAAAAAAACAGAAACTGGCACTGGGCTCTAGGTTAATAAGTTAGTCCCACAAATAATATAAAATAGCATATTAATGCATATAAAACGTCCAAAACAGATAATATAATAGCATGGAGCAATAAAAAATTATAGATACGTTGGAGACATATCAAAAGGCGATCGAGGTTTTGACCACGGCCGCTGGCGGCGGGTGCCGCTGCCTATCTGTTGTTTACTACTGCAGGGGTCATGGGCCCCTCTTGGCAACTAGCGTGATGTCCTGATATGATCCCGATGAGAGAAGGAGAAGAGAATAGGTAGTGTGGTTCTTGGTTCTGCGTTTTGCTGGCTGTTTCGGAGGATTGGAAGCCTGCATAGTTCATGTCGCAGCGCGCATCTCGCGAAGCTGGTTTTTTGTCCTGGCACATTTCTTTTGCCTTGCAAGCTCTTGTGATCGGTTTACTGTCCCTCTGTAGTGCTCTGATTGCGGTAGGGGTTTTATTCAGTTTGTCTGCTCAATTGACTTTTTCGGAGGAGCATCAGGTGGGTTCTAGAAGGATTAACTTATATTGATGGTCTCTGAGGTGAGGGAGGCTAGAAGGATAAAATGAAAATGCTCAGCTAAAATTGTCGTGGCTTGCAGCAAGGCGCGAGGGTCAGGGCCCTCCTTGAAGTTCACATGAGTAGGAGCCCTGACATAGTTTTTCTGTCGGAGACGCATTTAGCATTACAAAATAAAGACACATCCGTGACATTATGGCCCGAACGAATTTTTTTCTTTTCATGGTTATGACACTTCTATGACAATAATTGTGACAAAAACATGTATCATTATAGATGTGGTAGGCTCCTACTTCTGTGACAAAACATTATGATAGAAAATGGGCTTTTTGTCCTGGCCCGACCGGAGATGCACCTGCATGACATTCTTTGGGCCGTCCATGACGTAAAAAATCATGGTAGAAGTGAGGGCGAGGAAAATTTCGGGGAGTTCCCGGTTACAGTGGGTGGTCGGGGACGAGCGATGCAGTGTGGTTTGCGCGTTTCTCTCGTACGCGCGCGCTCTGTGCGAGGTGTTCGCTAACTGAACCCAAGCGAGGCGTTCGCTTACTGAACCCGATCGAGCTATCGATCTCGCCCTCTCGCACCACCTAGCTAGCTACTAAAGCCGATCGATCCTTGCTTCTAACTGAACCCGAGTGATTCCTTCGCTGCTAACTGAACCCGATCGATCCTTCTCGCTGCTTACTGAAGCCGAAGGCCCCCGTATGTGCGAGACGTAGCCGGTCGGGTTGCCTCTCGATGAACAGTCCCCGTTGCTACCTCGCGCGCGATACACGTAGACACGAGGAGTCAAGACGCATCGATCAATCGAGCCGGTTGGTTGGCTATGGATGAATAGTTCCCGGTGGGGGTTGGATGAATAGGACGACCACGTGGTTGCCACTGGATGAACATGACCCAGGGCTGGATGAACAGTAGCCGATGGAGGCTAGAGGAAGTCGACGGTGGATGAATGATACGTCTCCAACGTATCTATAATTTTTTATTGTTCCATGCTATATTATATTCTGTTTTGGATGTTTAATGGGCTTTATTATACACTTTTATATTATTTTTGGGACTAACCTATTAACCTGAGGCCCAACCCAAATTGCTGTTTTTTGCCTATTTCAGTGTTTCACAGAAAAAGAATATCAAACGGAGTCCAAACGGAATGAAACCTTCGAGAACGTGATTTTCGGAACAAACGTGATCCAGAGGACTTGGAGTCTACGTCAAGAAATCAACCAGGAGAGCACGAGGCAGGGGGGCGTGCCCTCCACCCTCGTGGGGCCCACGTTGCTTCACCGACGTACTTCTTCCTCCTATATATACCTACGTACCCCCAAACTATCAGATACGGAGCCAAAAGCCTAATTCCACCGCCGCAACCTTTTGTACCTGTGAGATCCCATCTTGGGGCCTTTTCCGGCGCTCCGCTGGAGGGGGCATTGATCACGGAGGGCTTCTACATCAACACCATAGCCTCTCCGATGATGTGTGAGTAGTTTACCTCAGACCTTCGGGTCCATAGTTATTAGCTAGATGGCTTCTTCTCTCTCTTTGGATCTCAATACAAAGTTCTCCACGATTCTTGTGGAGATCTATTCGATGTAATCTTCTTTTCCGGTGTGTTTGTTGAGACTGATGAATTGTGGGTTTATGATCAAGATTATCTATGAACAATATTTGAATCTTCTCTGAATTCTTTTATGTATGATTGGTTATCTTTGCAAGTCTCTTCGAATTATCAGTTTGGTTTAGCCTACTAGATTGATCTTTCTTGCAATGGGAGAAGTGCTTAGCTTTGGGTTCAATCTTGCGGTGTCCTTTCCCAGTGACAGCAGGGGCAGCAAGGCACGTATTGTATTGTTGCCATCGAGGATAACAAGATGGGGTTTATATCATACTGCATGAGTTTATCCCTCTACATCATGTCATCATACTTAAAGCATTACTCTGTTCTTATGAACTTAATACTCTAGATGCATGCTGGATAGCGGTCGATGTGTGGAGTAATAGTAGTAGATGCAGGCAGGAGTCGGTCTACTTGTCACGGACGTGATGCCTATATACATGATTATACCTAGATATTCTCATAACTATGCTCAATTCTATCAGTTGCTCGATAGTAATTTGTTCACCCACCGTAATACTTATGCTCTTGAGAGAAGCCACTAGTGAAAGCTATGGACCCCGGGTCTATTTTCCATCATATTAATCTTCCAACACTTAGTTATTTCTTTTGCCTTTTATTTTACTTTGCATCTTTATTTCTCTTTATCACAAAAATACCAAAAATATTATCTTATCTTATCTATCAGATCTCACTCTCGTAAGTGACCGTTGAGGGATTGACAACCCCTTTATCACGTTGGTTGCGAGGTTCTTATTTGTTTGTGTAGGTGCGAGGGACTCGTGCGTGATCTCCTACTGGATTGATACCTTGGTTCTCAAAAACTGAGGGAAATACTTACGCTACTTTACTGCATCACCCTTTCCTCTTCAAGGGAAAACCAACGCAGTGCTCAAGAGGTAGCAATGAACCATAGCCCGTGGTGGCTGGAGCGAGCAGTAGACGGTGATGAACAGTAGCCCGTGGAGTCCCGTTTTGCGGTACACCACACCCCTCTCGATGAACAGGACCCCGTTTCGACCGTAGGCGCTCCAACAGAAGTCTGTTTCCTCCGTTTTGCGGTAGCCACACCCCTCCCGATCAACAGGACCCCGTTTTGACCGTACGCCTTTGAACAAAAGTCCGTTTACTTTGTTTTGCGATACGCCAGACCCCTCCAAATGAACATGACCCCATTTCGGTTGTACCGTTTGTTGAGTAACAATTGTCGGTGCACATCTATTATCATACTAGGGGCTTGTACACTTTTGTAATCTCCATGCCTCCTCTCTCCCCGTATAGTTGTATTCCTTGGGAGACAAGTAGAGGCCGCACCCCCTTGTACCCATATATGTGCTCATGCACACAATGAATCAATTGTCATGCATGCAATACTCATCCAACATGGTATCAGATACCGCGCGATCCTAATCACTTCTGCTCTCCCAGCCGCACCACCCCTAGTGCTGCCGCCGCCACCGCTGCCTCCCAGTGCTATCGCCGCCGCCAGACCACCACGCCGCCCTCCTACCCTACTGCACCGCCCCTCCCTTTCTAGCATCGCAACCCCCTTCTCCCCACCCACAGCCGCACGTCCCCCCTACCTCTACCCTCTACCCTAAAACCCTAACCCACCCCGGCCGCGCCACCCTACACCCTAACCCTAGCCGTCGCGTCGCCCTCTACCCTAACCCTCCCAGTCGCCGCCTCCCCCTAGCCTCCACCACAGCCGCACCACAGCCACCGTCTTCTCCTACCCTCCGCTGTCCGTCGCTGCCATGAGCTCCTTGGCGTCCACTGACTCCAATCCCTTTGCCGGTCCCGAATCCTCCGCCATCGCCATCCGCGATGTCAACGGGTTCCGATCTGCCTCAATAGCTCCAGCTCCTCCTACTACGCGTGGAAGACCTACTTCAACCTTGTCTTCCGCGAGTACTACCTCACCGAGCACATCGATGGCTCCGTTGACGGTGAGTTCATGAAGGGCGATCTGGAGTGGTCCGTCATTGAGGCCACCCTCATCCAATGGTTCTATCAAACCGTCTTGAAGGACATCTTCCACACGGTCGTCGCCGAGGACGACGATGCTTGCGTCGTGTGTACCAAGATCAACGCGCTCTTGACCGACAACATGAAGGAAATATGCCCTAGAGGCAATAATAAAGTTGTTATTTATATTTCCTTATATCATGATAAATGTTTATTATTCATGCTAGAATTATATTAACCATAAACTTGATACATGTGTGAATACATAGACAAAACAAAGTGTCCCTAGTATGCCTCTACTAGACTAGCTCGTTAATCAAAGATGGTTAAGTTTCCTGACCATAGACATGTGTTGTCATTTGATGAACGGGATCACATCATTAGGAGAATGATGTGATGGACAAGACCCATCTGTTAGCTTAGCATAATGATCGTATAGTTTTATTGCTAATGCTCTCATCATGACTTATACATGTTCCTCTGACTACGAGATTATGCAACTCCCGAATATTGGAGGAACACCTTGTGTGCTATCAAACGTCACAACGTAACTGGGTGATTATAAAGATGCTCTACAGTGTCTCCGATGGTGTTTGTTGAGTTGGCATAGATCGAGATTATTATTTGTCACTCCGCTATTGGTTATTGACCAGAGATGTGTCTCAGTCATGTCTACATAGTTCTCGAACCCACAGGGTCTGCACGCTTAACGTTCGATGATGATTTGTATTATGAGTTATGTGATTTGATGTACCAAAGGTTGTTCGGAGTCCCGGATGACATCACGGACATGACGAGGAGTCTCGAAATGGTCAAGATGTAAAGATCGATATATTGGAACGCTATATTCGGACATCGGAAAGGTTCCGAGTGATTCAGGTATTTTTCGGACTACCGGAGAGTTACGGGAATTCACCGAGGGAAGTAGTGGGACTTAATGGGCTGTACGGGAAAGGAGAGAAGGGCCTCAAGGGGTGGCCGCGCACCCCCCCCCATGGCTAGTCCGAATTGGACTAGGGAGGGGGCGGCGCCCCCCTCTATTTCCTTCTCCCTCTCCTACTCCTTCCCTCCCCCCACTTGGAAAAGGAAGGGGACTCCAACTAGGATTGGGAATCCTAGTTGGACTCCCCCTATAGGCGCGCCCCTCCTAGGCCGGCCTCCTCTTCCTCCCTCCTTTATATACGTGGCCAGGGGCACCCCAATAACACAAGTTGATTGTTTAGCTGTGTGCGGTGCCCCCTCCACAAATTTCCTCCTCGGTCAAATCGTTGTAGTGCTTAGGCGAAGCCCTGCATCGGTAACTTCATCATCACCGTCATCACGCCGTCGTGCTGACGAAACTCTCCCTCAGCCTCAGCTGGATTAAGAGTATGAGGGACGTCACCGAGCTGAACGTGTGCAGATCACGGAGGTGTCGTGCGTTCGGTACTTGATCGGTCGAATCGCGAAGACGTTCGACTACATCAACCGCATTACTTAAAGCTTCCGCTTTCGGTCTACGAGGGTACATGGACACACTCACCCGCTCGTTGCTATGCATCACATAGATAGATCTTGCATGATCGTAGGTAAATTTTTTGAAATATTGCGTTCCCCAACAGTGGCATCCGAGCCAGGTCTATGCGTAGATGTTATATGTACGAGTAGAACGCAAAGAGTTGTGGACGATAATAGTCATACTTTGATTCGGCGGTATTGTTGGATGAAGCGGCTCAGACCGACATTACGCTTACGCTTACGCGAGACTGGTTCTACCGACATGCTCCGCACATAGGTGGCTAGTGGGTGTCTGTTTCTCCTTAGTTGAATCGAGTGTGACTACGCCCGGTCCTTGTTGAAGGTTAAAACAGCACACTTGAAGAAAAACCGTTGTGGTTTTGATGCGTAGGTAAGAACGGTTCTTGCTAGAAGCCCGTAGCAGCCACGTAAAACTTGCAACAACAAAGTAGAGGACGTCTAACTTGTTTTTGCAGGGCATGTTGTGATTTGATATGGTCAAGACGTGATGAGATATAAACTGTTATATGAGATGATCATGTTCTGTAAAGCTATCGGCAACTGGCAGGAGCCTTATGGTTGTCTCTTTATTGCATAAGATGCAAGCGCCATGTAATTGTTTTACTTTATCGCTATGCGATAGCAATAGTTGCAAAAAGCAATAGTTGGTGGGACGACCATGTGACGACACGTTGATAGAGATCAAGATGATGGAGATCATGGTGTCATACCAATGACAATGGAGATCATGACGGTACTTTGGATGTGGAGATCAAAGGCGCAAGATGATGATGGCCATATCATGTCACATATTTTGATTGCATGTGATGTTTATCTTTTATGCATCTTATTTTGCTCAGTACGACGGTAGCTTTATAAGATGATCCCTTACTAAAATTTCAAGCCATAAGTGTTCTCCCTGAGTATGCACCATTGCGACAGTTCTTCGTGCTGAGACACCACGTGATGATCGGGTGTGATAAGCTCTACGTTCACAGACAACAGGTGTAAGTCAGTTTTGCACATGCAAAATACTCGGGTTAAACTTGACGAGCCTAGCATATGCAGATATGGCCTCGGAACACTGAGACCGAAAGGTCGAGCGTGAATCATATAGTAGATATGATCAACATAGTGATATTCACCATTGAAAACTACTCCATCTCACGTGATGATCGGACATGGTTTAGTTGATATGGATCACGTGATCATTTAGATGACAGGAGGGATGTCTATCTAAGTGGGAGTTCTTAGGTAATATGATTAACTGAACTTAATTTATCATGAACATAGTCCTGATAGTTTAGTGCACCATGCTTTACAGCTTAGAACCGGGACTTCAAAAATGTTTTGAACGCCACGGAGCATATAAGATGTTCCAAGAGCTGAAATTGGTATTTCAGACTCATGCCCGAGTCGAGAGGTATGAGACCTCTGACAAGTACTTTGCCTACAAGATGGAGGAGAATAGCTCAACCAGTGAGCATGTGCTCAGATTGTCTGAGTACTACAATCGCTTGAATCAAGTGGGAGTTAATCTTCCAGATAAAATAGTGATTGACAGAATTCTCTAGTCACTATCACCAAGTTACTGGAACTTCGTGATGAACTATAATATGCAAGGGATGACGAAAATGATTCCCGAGCTCTTCGTGATGCTGAAATCGATGAAGGTAGAAATCAAGAAAAGCATCAAATATTGATGGTTGACAAAACCACTAGTTTCAAGTAAAAGGGCAAGGAAAGAAAGGGAACTTCAAGAAGAATGACAAGCAAGTTGCCACTCCCATGAAGAAGCCCAAAGATAAACCCAAGCCTGAAACTGAGTGCTTCTACTGCAAAGGAAATGGTCACTAGAAGCGGAATTGCCCCAAATACTTGGCGGATAAGAAGGATGGCAAAGTGAACAAAAGTATATATGATATACATGTTATTGATGTGTACTTTACTAGTGTTCATAGTAGCCCCTGGGTATTTGATACTAGTTCAGTTGCTATGATTAGTAACTTGAAACATGAGTTACAAAATGAACAAAGACTAGTTGAGGGCGAGGTGACGATGTCTGTTGGAAGTGATTCCAAGGTTGATAAGATCACCATCGCACACTCCCTTTACCTTCGGGATTAGTGTGAACCTAAAATAAATGTTATTTGGTGTTTGCGTTGAGCATAATATGATTGGATCATGTTTGTTACAATATGGTTATTCATTTAAGTCAAAGAATAATTGTTATTCTGTTTTCATGAATAAAACCTTCTATGGTCAGACACCCAAAGTGAATGGTTTATTGAATCTCGATAGTAGTGATACACATATTCATAGTATTGAAGCCAAAAGATATAAGTTTAATAATGATAGTGCAACTTATTTGTGGCACTGCCGTTTAGGTCATATTGGCGCAAAGCGCATGAAGAAACTCCGTGCTGATGGGCTTTTGGAGTCACTTGATTATGAATTACATGATGCTTGTGAACCATGCTTCATGGGCAAGATGACTAAGACTCCGTTCTCTAGAACAATGGAGCGAGCAACAGACTTGTTGGAAATAATACATACTGATGTATGCAGTCCGATGAGTGTTGATGCTCGCGGCGGGTATCATTATTTTCTAACCTTCACAGAAGATTTGAGCAGATATGGGTATATCTACTTGATGAAACATAAGTCTGAAACATTTGAAAAGTTCAAAGAATTTCAGAGTGAAGCGGAAAATCATTGTAACAAGAAAATAAAGTTTCTACGATCTGATCGTGGAGGTGAATATTTGAGTTACGAGTTTGGTCTTCATTTGAAATAATGTGGAATAGTTTCGCAACTCACGCTACCTGGAACACCACAGCGTAATGGTGTGTCTGAACGTCGTAACCGTACTTTATTAGATATGGTGCGATCTATGATGTCTCTTACCGATTTACCACTATCATTTTGGGGTTATGCATTAGAGACAGTTGCATTCACGTTAAATAGGGCACCGTCTAAAAAATCCATTGAGACGACACCGTATGAACTGTGGTTTACCAAGAAACCTAAGCTGTCATTTCTTAA
Organism: Triticum aestivum; assembly: GCF_018294505.1. Lineage (NCBI taxonomy): Eukaryota > Viridiplantae > Streptophyta > Magnoliopsida > Poales > Poaceae > Triticum > Triticum aestivum. The sequence goes on from NC_057796.1 coordinate 496,251,726, forward strand.
AGTTTGGGGTTGCGATGCTTATGTGAAAAAGTTTCAGCCTGATAAGCTCAAACCCAAATCGGAGAAGTGCGTCTTCATAGGATACCCAAAAGAAATTGTTAGGTACACCTTCTATCAAAGATCCGAAGGCAATATCTTTGTTGCTAAGAGTGGATCCTTTCTAGAGAAGGAGTTCTCTCGAAAGAAGTGAGTGGGAGGAAAGTAGAACTTGATGAGGTAATTGTACCTTCTCTTGAATTGGAAAGTAGCTCATCACTGAAATCAATTCCAGTGATGCCTACACCAATTAGTGAGGAAGCTAATGATGATGATCATGAAACTTCAGATCAAGTTACTACCGAACCTCGTAGGTCAACCAGAGTACGATCCGCACCAGAGTGGTACGGTAATCCTGTTCTGGAAGTCATGTTGCTAGACCATGATGAACCTACGAACTATGAGGAAGTGATGAGGAGCCCAGATTCTGACAGATGGCTTGAGGCCATGAAATCTGAGATAGAATCCATGTATGGGAACAAAGTGTGGACTTTGCTGGACTTGCCCGATGATCGACAAGCCATTGAGAATAAATGGATCTTCAAGAGGAAGACAGACGTTGATAGTAGTGTTACTATCTACAAAGCTCGACTTGTCGAAAAGGGTTTTTGACAAATTCAAGATGTTGACTACGATGAGATTTTCTCACTCGTATCGATGCTTAAAGTCTATCCAAATCATGTTAGCAATTTCCGCATTTTATGAAATCCGGCAAATGGATGTCAAAACTGCATTCCTTAATGGATTTCTTAAAGAAGAGCTGTATATGATACAACCAGAAGGTTTTGTCAATCCTAAAGGTGTTGACAAAGTGTGCAAGCTCCAGCAATCCATCGATGGACTGGTGCAAGCATCTCGGAGTTGGAATATACGCTTTGATGAGTTGATCAAAGCATATAGCTTTATACAGACTTGCGGTGAAGCCTGTATTTACAATAAAGTGAGTGGGAGCACTACAGCCTTTCTGATAAGTATATGTGAATGACATATTGTTGGTCAGAAATAATGTAGAATTTTTTTGGAAAGCATAAAGGAGTTTTTCAAAGAAAGACCTCGGTGAAGCTGCTTACATATTGAGCATCAAGATCTATAGGGATAGATCAAGACGCTTGATATATTTTTCAATGAGTACATACCTTGACAAGATTTTGAAGTAGTTCAAAATGGAACAGTCAAAGAAGGAGTTCTTGCCTGTGTTGCAAGGTGTGAAGTTGAGTAAAGACTCAAAACCCGATCACGGCAGAAAATAGAAAGAGAATGAAAAGTCATTCCCTATGCCTTAGCCATAGGTTCTATAAAGTATGCTATGTTGTGTACCAAACCTGTTATGTACCTTGCCATGAGTTTGGCAAGGGGGTACGGTATTGATCCAGGAGTAGCTCACTTAGCAGCGGTCAAAATTATCCTTAGAAGACTAAGTAGATATTTCTCGGTTATGGAGGTAGAGTTTGTCGTAAAAAGTTACGTCGATGCAAGCTTTTACACCGATCCGGATGACTCTGAGTCTCAATCTGGATACATATTGAAAGTGGGAGCAATTAGCTATAGTAGCTCCATGCAGAGCATTGTAGACATAGAAAATTTGCAAAATACATACGGCTCTGAATGTGGCAGACCCATTGACTAAGCTTCTCTCACAAGCAAAACATGATCACACCTTAGTACTCTTTGGGTGTTAATCACATAGCGATGTGAACTAGATTATTGACTCTACTAAAACCCTTTGGGTATTAGTCACATGGCGATGTGAACTAATCACATGGTGATGTGAACTATTGGTGTTAAATCACATGTCGATGTGAACTAGCTTATTGACTCTAGTGCAAGTGGGAGACTGAAGGAAATATGCCCTAGAGGCAATAATAAAGTTGTTATTTATATTTCCTTGTATCATGATTAATGTTTATTATTCATGCTAGAATTGTATTAACCAGAAACTTGATACATGTGTGAATACATAGACAAAACAAAATGTCCCTAGTATGCCTCTACTAGACTAGCTCGTTAATCAAAGATGGTTAAGTTTCCTGACCATAGACATGTGTTGTCATTTGGTGAACGGTATCACATCATTAGGAGAATGATGTGATGGACATGACCCATCCGTTAGCTTAGCATAATGATCGTATAGTTTTATTGCTAATGCTTTCATCATGACTTATACATGTTCCTCTCACTATGAGATTATGCAACTCCCGAATACCGGAGGAACACCTTGTGTGCTATCAAATGTCACAACGTAACTGAGTGATTATAAAGATGCTCTATAGGTGTCTCCGATGGTGTTTGTTGAGTTGGCATAGATCGAGATTAGGATTTGTCACTCCGTGTATCGGAGAGGTATCTCTGGGCCCTCTCGGTAATGCACATCACTATAAGCATTGCAAGCAATGTGACTAATGAGTTAGTTGCGGGACGATGCTTTACAGAATGAGTAAAGAGACTTGCCGGTAACGAGATTGAACTAGGTATGATGATACCGACGATCGAATCTCGGGTAAGTAACATACCGATGACAAAGGGAACAACGTATGTTGTTATGCGGTTTGACCGATAAAGATCTTCATAGAATATTTAGGAGCCGATATGAGCATCTAGGTTCCGCTATTGGTTATTGACCAGAGATGTGTCTCGGTCATGTCTACATAGTTCTCGAACCCATAGGGTCTGCACGCTTAACGTTCGATGACAATTTGTATTATGAGTTATGTGATTTGATGTACCGAAGGTTGTTCGGAGTCCCAGATGAGACCACGGACATGACGAGGAGTCTCGAAATGGTCAAGACGTAAAGATCGATATATTGGAAGGCTATATTCGGACATCGGAAAGGTTCCGAGTGATTCGGGTATTTTTGGAGTACCGGAGAGTTACGGGAATTCATCGGGGGAAGTAGTGGGCCTTAATGGGCCGTACGGGAAAGGAGAGAAGGACCTCAACGGCTGGCCGCGTGCCCCCCATGGCTAGTCCGAATTGTACTAGGGAGGGGGCGTCGCCCCCCTCTATTTCCTTCTCCCTCTCCTACTCCTTCCCTCTCCCCCCTCTTGGAAAAGGAAGGGGACTCCAACTAGGATTGGGAATCCTAGTTGGACTCCCCCTATAGGAGCTCCCCACCTAGGCCGGCCTCCTCTTCCTCCCTCCTTTATATACGTGGCCAGGGGGCACCCCAATAACACAAGTTGATTGTTTAGATGTGTGCGGTGCCCCCCTCCACAGATTTCCACCTCGGTCAAATCGTGGTAGTGCTTAGGCGAAGCCCTGCATCGGTAACTTCATCATCACTGTCATCACGCCATCATGCTGACGAAACTCTCCCTCAGCCTCAGCTGGATCAATAGTACGAGGGATGTCACCGAGCTGAACGTGTGCAGATCATGGAGGTGCCGTGCATTCGCTACTTGATCAGTTGAATCGCAAAGACGATCGACTACATCAACCACGTTACTTAAAGCTTCCGCTTTCGGTCTACGAGGGTACATGGACACACTCACCCGCTCGTTGCTATGCATCACATAGATAGATCTTGCGTGATCATAGGTAAATTTTTTGAAATACTGCGTTCCCCAACAGTGGCATTCGAGCCAGGTCTATGCATAGATGTTATATGTACGAGTAGAACGCAAAGAGTTGTGGGCGATAATAGTCATACTTTGATTCGGCGGTATTGTTGGATGAAGCGGCTCAGACCGACATTACGCGTACGCTTACGCGAGACTGGTTCTAGCGACGTGCTCCGCACACAGGTGGCTAGTGGGTGTCTGTTTCTCCAACTTTAGTTGAATCGAGTGTGACTACGCCCGGTCCTTGTTGAAGGTTAAAACAACACACTTGAAGAAAAACCGTTGTGGTTTTGATGCGTAGGTAAGAACGTTTCTTGCTAGAAGCCCGTAGCAGCCACGTAAAACTTGCAACAACAAAGTAGAGGACGTCTAACTTGTTTTTGTAGGGCTTGTTGTGATGTGATATGGTCAAGACGTGATGATATATAAATTGTTATATCAGATGATCATGTTCTATAAAGTTATCGGCAACTGGCAGGAGCCTTATGGTTGTTTCTTTATTGCATAAGATGCAAGCGCCATGTAATTGTTTTACTTTATCGCTATGCGATAGCAATAGTTGCAAAAAGCAATAGTTGGCGGGACGACCATGTGACGACACGTTGATAGAGATCAATATGATGGAGATCATGGTGTCATGCCGGTGACAATGGAGATCATGACGATACTTTGGAGGTTGAGATCAAAGGCACAAGAGGATGATGGCCATATCATGTCACATATTTTGATTGCATGTGATGTTTATCTTTTATGCATCTTATTTTGCTCAGTACGACGGTAGCTTTATAAGATGATCCCTTACTAAAATTTCAAGGCATAAGTGTGCTCCCTGAGTATGCACCGTTCCGACAGTTCTTCGTGCCGAGACACCACGTGATGATCGGGTGTGATAAGCTCTACGTTCACATACAATGGGTGCAAGTCAGTTTGCACACGCAGAATACTCGGGTTAAACTTGACGAGCCTAGCATATGCAGATATGGCCTCGGAACACTGAGACCGAAAGGTCGAGCATGAATCATATAGTAGATATGATCAACATACTGATGTTCACCACTGAAAACTACTCCATCTCACGTGATGATCGGACATGGTTTAGTTGATATGGATCACGTGAGCATTTAGATGACAGGAGGATGTCTATCTAAGTGGGAGTTCTTAGGTAATATGATTAATTGAACTTAATTTATCATGAACTTAGTCCTGATAGTATTTGCATAACTATGTTGTAGATCAATAGCTCGCGATGTAGCTCCCCGTTTATTTTTGATATGTTCCTAGAGAAAACTATGTTGAAAGATAATAGTAGCAATGTTGCGGACCAGGTCCGTGATCTGAGGATTGTACTCATTGCTGCACAGAAGAATTATGTCCTTGATGCACCGCTAGGTGACGGACCTATTGCAGGAGCAGATGCAGACATTATGAACATTTGGCAAGCTCGGTATGATAACTACTTGATAGTTTAGTGCACCATGCTTTACGGCTTAGAACCGGGACTTCAAAAATGTTTTGAATGCCACAGAGCATATAAGATGTTCCAAGAGCTGAAATTGGTATTTCAGACTCATGCCCGAGTCGAGAGGTATGAGACCTCTGACAAGTACTTTGCCTACAAGATGGAGGAGAATAGCTCAACCGGTGAGCATGTGCTTAGATTGTCTGAGTACTACAATCGCTTGAATCAAGTGGGAGTTAATCTTACAAATAAAATAGTGATTGACAGAGTTCTCTAGTCACTATCACCAAGTTACTGGAACTTCGTGATGAACTATAATATGCAAGGGATGACGAAAATGATTCCCGAGCTCTTCGTGATGCTGAAATCGACGAAGGTAGAAATCAAGAAAAGCATCAAATATTGATGGTTGAAAAAACCACTAGTTTCAAGTAAAAGGGCAAGGGAAAGAAAGGGAACTTCAAGAGGAATGGCAAGCAAGTTGCCACTCCCATGAAGAAGCCCATAGATAAACCCAAGCCTGAAACTGAGTGCTTCTACTGCAAAGGAAATGGTCACTGGAAGCGGAACTGCCCCAAATACTTGGCGGATAAGAAGGATGGCAAAGTGAATAAAAGTATATATGATATACATGTTATTGATGTGTACTTTACTAGTGTTCATAGTAGCCCCTGGGTATTTCATACTAGTTCAGTTGCTATGATTAGTAACTTGAAACATGAGTTACAAAATGAACAAAGACTAGTTGAGGGCGAGGTGACGATGTGTGTTGGAAGTGATTCCAAGGTTGATAAGATCACCATCGCACACTCCCTTTACCTTCGGGATTAGTGTTGAACCTAAAATAAATGTTATTTGGTGTTTGCGTTGAGCATAATATGATTGGATCATTTTTATTGCAATACGGTTATTCATTTAAGTCAAAGAATAGTTGTTATTCTGTTTTCATGAATAAAACCTTCTGTGGCCATACACCCAAAGTGAATGGTTTATTGAATCTCGATAGTAGTGATACACATATTCATAGTATTGAATCCAAAAGATATAAGTTTAATAATGATAGTGCAACTTATTTGTGGCACTGCCGTTTAGGTCATATTGGTGTAAAGCACATGAAGAAACTCCATGTTGATGGGCTTTTGGAATCACTTGATTATGAATTACTTGATGCTTGTGAACCATGCCTCATGGGCAAGATGACTAAGACTCCGTTCTGTAGAACAATGGAGCGAGCAACAGACTTGTTGGAAAGAATACATACTGATGTATGCAGTCCGATGAGTGTTGATGCTCGCGGCGGGTATCATTATTTTCTAACCTTCACAGATGATTTGAGCAGATATACGTATATCTACTTGATGAAACATAAGTCTGAAACATTTGAAAAGTTCAAAGAATTTCAGAGTGAAGTGGAAAATCATTGTAACAAGAAAATAAAGTTTCTACGATCTGATCGTGGAGGTGAATATTTGAGTTACGAGTTTGGTCTTCATTTGAAACAATGTGGAATAGTTTCACAACTCACGCCACCTGGAACACCACAGCGTAATGGTGTGTCCGAACGTCGTAACCGTACTTTATTAGATATGGTGCGATCTATGATGTCTCTTACCGATTTACCACTATCGTTTTGGGGTTATGCATTAGAGACAGTTGAATTCACGTTAAATAGGGCACCGTCTAAAAAATCCGTTGAGACGACACCGTATGAACTATGGTTTACCAAGAAACCTAAGCTGTCATTTCTTAAAGTCTGGGGTTGCGATGCTTATGTGAAAAAGTTTCAGCTTGATAAGCTCAAACCCAAATTGGAGAAGTGCGTCTGTAGCAACCCGACCTCAGATGGTCAAGTCTCTGTGCTTAAGTGTCATCTCTGGATCGGTATGCTGACACACATAGTACTCGAGGATTTATAACAGAGGTAAATCACATGTATAAAGTAACGTAAATACTATTACCTCAATCCAAATAGCGGAAGTAAGAACAAGGTTGTGGATTCACATCAACACCAACGGCAAAGTTGAGTGTAGAAATCGTAACCCTAACGTATCACTTACTCGTCGTAAGATCCTGCAACATGAGACGTTGTAGCCACAAAGGGTCAGTACATTGAATGTACTGGCAAATTCACACCATAGGATAATGATGAATAATAGCTCTCACTACATGCATATTTGGCTGGTGGAAAAGCTCTATGGTTATAAATGTTTTGCGAAAAGCTAGTTTTTTCCTACTAAAAGGTAATATATTTTATTTTACTACAAAGTTGGTTGATAATTATTGAGAAGGTTCCTCCAACTCAATCCCAAAATAATAATCATTAACCCAATCAAGTTAATTAAATGAAGTGTTGAGATCAACATGATAATCCAAGAACCAGATACTCAAGATGTCCATAACCGGGGACACGGCTAACCATGATTAGATTGTACACTCAGCAGAGGTTTGCGCACTTTTCCCCACAAGACTCGATCGCCTCCGTTGGATTTCTCGCACTACATGGTGTTTGAGAAACGGATGACCGAGACACAGTCTTTCAGAAACATTAACTCTTTACTCCGGGTAGACTATACCAACCTACATCCCTCTACATCTGCTAGTCTACCTCTTCAAGAGCTCACGTAACTTACTCAACTATACTAGAGCCCATAATAGCTTGTGGCCGCACACGGAAGTTTCTAGCATGAATAATCTTATGATCCCTTTGAGCCTGGGTGGCATTCCATTGGGTGATCACACGGGTCCTCCGGGATCCCCTTGGGCAAGCACTGGGTTCTCCAGGTGCCCGACAAGCAATCCACCCACATGTGTATTAAAGTTGCCACCTTAAGTTAACCATTAAATAATAACTCTCACATCTGTCATGAACACGCTCAACCAATCCATGTCTATGAGCATAGCATAGCAGTATAAGCATAACGTAGTAACTCCCAAGGTTTGAATGCAGGGCAATAGGTTCCTACCTCATCAACTACCTCCCAATACCCACATGTTATCAATCCTACTCATGCAATGTTTGAGGGTGAAACTAATGCATAAAAACTGGGTATGAATGGGATATGATCAAAGTGTGAACTTGCCTGTACTGTTGATGAAGATGATTCGCACTCAAAACTCTTGATAGTTCTACTCGGCACACTCCGGTCAATCTATCGTAAGCAAGCAATAGTAACCACACATAAGCAATCACTCAAAAGATCGGGAACAACGAAGAAGACAGTTCGGAAAACATCAAAACCAAGCAAATAACTCTTGCAACATAAAACAATTTCTATCAGTACCAAAATTATGTGAATTTGGCCTTATCAGAAATTTTAGGTCAAGAGCTTTGATTTGCAAAAAGAATCAACTAAATCGGAGTTACGAAACTCAAGTTATGTTCAAAAGAAGTTTGAATATGTGCTTGTTTCATCTAATTTGGATAAACGAGTGAAAAGTTATGGCTATTTGAAAAATCAGGGCCAAGCTGTTTTACGGAAGAAAATAGCTACAGCTAAGGTCTAATGTATAAATACGTAGACTAATTGATAATCTAATTATTCTATCGTATTAGTCTAGAAATAATAAACTACGGAAGTATAAACAGAAAAGGAAAAACAAAGAAAGATACCTTTATAAGGCAGAGAAAAGATGACTTCAAGAGAGGAGACAATTCCCAAAAGTCGTGCCGGAGAGGAGAAAAATACTTTTCTTTAATGAATCTAGTCAAGTCAAAATATTGATTTAATCCGAATCAGATGATTTTTGGAGGCTCTATGAGTCTATATTTATAGGTGGAAAAGAGGTTTAGGGGTCAAAGGCTAAGCAATGTGGGACTAAACATAAACGTATGTAGATGAAAAGAAAACGAAACAGAGAAGGCGCGTCGCATGGGCCTAAACGCGTAAGGCGGTTCGGCCGGCCGCGCAACTGCAGTTTTTTTTAAACAAAATTCGGCCTAAGAAAAGAAAAATGAAAAGGCTGGCTGGGCCTGGACCATATAGGAAAAGAAAAAAAAAAGATGGGGCGCCCGCTGGTACTATGATGTGCACCTGGGCGGCAGTTAGTGATGGGGCCACAACAGTTTTTGTTTTTTTAATAGAAACAGACGGAAAACCGAATAAAAAATAAATTTTTTATATAGGCATATTATATATCAAAATTTTTAGAAAAAGATTTTCTATAAGATGGACATTTTACTAACGTCAAATAAAATCCACACAAATTTAGATAAAGCACAGAGTGCTACTGTTGCAATAAAATCAAATAAACAAAATCATTTTAAAAATACCAAAATAGTTTCAAATTAATTTCTCTCCAATTTTCTGATGTAGGGAATCATTTTACCCTATTTTCCATATATTTTATTTTTGGAGAAAAATAATTTGAATAAAAGCCAAATAACTCCAAATTGAGAATAATTTCCAAAAAGACTTTAAATTTGATCCTTTTAAACTCCCAACTCATATTTCATATGTTTTGAAGAAGTCATTTTATCTTCTCTCATGAAAATCATTGAGTTGCTTGAAGTTTCTGAATTTGAAATATTTCCAAGTGAAATTCAAATATTTTCAAAAACCCTTTTTCATTTATTTAAATGGAAGAAGTCATGTCATCTTCTCTCTAGGGTTTTGTATTTGAAAAGAATTTGAATTCACGGAGATCATAAAAAGAAAAAGAAAGTTTGGGAAAGTCCTTTTATTCCCTCTCATTTAACTTTCAAAAGTTTCAAATTTCACTCAATTTCAAACAATCAATCAAACAATTAATCAAAATCTATCTATTTAATATAACATTCCAAAATTTAGAATTTTGGGATGTTACAAACCTACCACCCTTAAAATGAATCTCATCCTCGAGATTCGGAGAGGCTAGCAAGAAATAGGTTAGGTTTGGGGGCCTTCTCAAAAATCCATCGATTAACACAGGGGGTCTGGGGTGCTACCACCCTTAGAGACATCGTTATGGTCCCATCAATACTCATATACTCCATCCTTATTCTTGACAGGGCCGGTCTTCTCAGATCTTCAGTATAATTCCTTCTCCGGCTCTTCCGGTAGCGGCATGACCTTTACCGCAATTCTTCTGTCCTTTCATCTTGGTAAGGTTATTCCGAGACTGGGTCTTCTTAGCTGACGGGTCTGGCGCCAATACTAAACAACTATCGATATCTCTTGGGGGTCATCAATTTATGGTTTCTCCTGCAGGAAATGGGTCTGGGTTTGAACCTCACCGTATATCCTACGATTGGCAGCAGCTGCCTTGTACAAGGGGAAATTGCTATACCATTCTAAGGTTCAAACAAGGTTTTGATCGTCGTCGCTCTACTATAGGCAAGTCACTCAGATTTACCATCCCATATAGCAAGGCGAATAATAAGAGTAAGTCGGTATGGTGATCAATCCATCCCGCACCCAAATCATTACCTTGTATATGGTTTAGCGAATCTCGCATTCTAACACTCGGTCATCCTCACAAGCATTGCAGAATTTCTCTTGTTGACGAACTGAGTTCGGAAAATCCATTGATTCTGCAAGCCAAACAAACATCTATCGTTCCTTCACAACTCTCAGGTTTTGCGTAAACTCCTATAAGATCGTCTGTCGATAAAATCGTAACTTCTTCCAGGGTTTTTCCTTCAGCAAGAGTGTGCTTGCTTCTTGGCAGGTCCTGGGGCCCGTGGGTTATGGCCCATCTCATCACTTGTAAACCTTGAACTCATCATCGGGGCAACTGATCATTAATCCAACATCCAGCTTCCTAGCATTCTTAAACCCATCCAATTATACTGTCTCCCTTCCTTCTATTTGTACCAAACTAAGATGTAATCACTCAGACTCATCATGGAGTTACACTTGCTCCATATTACCAACATCCTACCTCCTTTATATCCAATAATACTTCATCCCTTCATAATCTTGAGATGTCCCACATATCGAGACAAAACTCATACTTATTTTGTCTGTAGTCCACTCCATGGAATATCATAATCCTTTCCAGAGGTCAAGTGTCCTCACAGGGTACTACCACCCTTAAAATGCTCCGATTCTTGCATAGACCTTATTTCTCATATCCTCGAAAATGGTCAACAATCTTTCTTCATAGAGTAACAACTCATAAAATCCATATCAGTACCAATGATGCTAACTTTATTGATTCCCAAATTGTTACAATCTCCTGCACTTCCATTACATGCCTCAACTCAACACCTCAATATAAGAGAATTGTTCACACTGCTACTGCTATACTTCTCACAGACACAACTTATTATCACAAGTCTCCTTCTCCTTGGGACAATCTCTGGCAAAGTGCCCTGCTTCATTACAACGAAAACGTATTACTTCTGACAAATCTCGAGGTTTCCTTTTTGGGCAACTGCTGAGGTAGTGCCCTGACTCCTTGCACCTAAAACAGGTGATATGACTCAGGTCCTTCCTGGTATCCAATCTACTTCTCTTCCTGGACTTTTCCGTTCCAATCAGGGCTTCTATTTCATGTGGGTCATACTCTACTTCCTCGGTCGGGAATTCTACTAGATCCCCATTCCAACAATTCTGGGAGATGTGTCCTTCTTCTCCACATGAATAGCATGACTTGGTGCCGGGTTTAATTGGTTCTTCTTTAGGTGTGTCCTCCACCTCTTCATCCATCACCGGTTCTCCTAAAATTTCCGTGAGGGCTCCTTTCATGGCTTCCTTCTTCTGCTGGATGGTTCTTTGTACCATGGGGTAAATGTGACACTGAGCAGGGTAGTGAATCGCCAACGCCTCCGCTTCATTGGAAGTTTTCACAGCAGTGCTACAAACACTGCTTCACCGCGCCCTGCTGCGCCATGCCAGCCCACCAGTTCGGCCTCTGCTGCTTTCTGAGCCGCCGGGGGAGTACTGAATCACCCCTGCGGGGTGTTAAGCCGTCGGGGCTTCATGGAGCCGCGCCTGTCGCGTGTTCAGCTGCCCCGATGACTCGCCTCCACTGAGATGCTGGCCCTGAGCTGGCCCTACCACAATCAGGTGTTATTCTTCTAAACTCTTCTTTGGTATAATTAAATATCATCAAAAGATTTTTCGAGGTATGCTATTGTGTACACAGGTCAATTACCTCATAACCAAAGTATGATCTGGTCCTCGCGTGCAGTCATTGGAGGTCGCATCTACATCCGTACTGTGTCAAACTGCTTAGCGGATATGTGCAAATCCCCACCTCTGCGGTCCGGTCTACATAAACATGACCCGGTTGATTTGCCCGTCCACGCAATTTACCGCGCCCGCAATTGACTCGCCCATCCGCACCGGATAAATTCCGGCCTAATGTATTAGCAAAGGTGGTGCCATGTTATGCCTATAAAGTGTGTGTCAGCACCATCACTCACCGGCATCTGCGCCCGCTTGCTGATGGAACAGGTGTGCGCAAGTCGCCGCCCGTGCAGCTTAATCTACATCAACCTGCCGGAGCCGTGTTGAGCCGCCCTTGCCGCTTTGAGCCGCCGGGGGTATATTAAGTCGCCGGTCTGCCTGAGCCGCCGGAACTATATCGAGTCGCTAGTCTGCCTGAGCCACCTCTGTCGCGATAAATGGATCATCCGTCGTCCTAACAAATCAGGTGATATCCATCCAAGTTTGTTTTATTAGCACATGTTGTTTTTGTCAAAGAACAGTTTATCTTTGCCTTGGTCTGCAATATTGTTTATGCAGGGCAATTATTTATGACAAAAGGTGATATTATACCGCGGAGATGGAGGCACGCCAACAACTTTTGGCACATGTGGCCGTCGTTACTCAACGGACTCCCGCACCGGCTTACAACGCCGTGGCCGTCTCTTGCGACAGCGCTGGCTTACAACGCCGTGGCCGTCTCTCGCGACCACGCCGGCTTACAACAAGGAGGACAACTTGCCCGTCCGCACCGGCTTACAATGCCACGGCCGGTTCATCTGTCTGTGCCGCCTCAGATGTTGCGGTCGTCTTTACCGTTCGTCTCTCGCGGCCTGGTCTACATCAACACACTGGGTCGCACCTATATGCATGAGATGTTTATCGAGTATGATCAAGTCACTGCTTGGGTAGCCCGGTTTTTCTTCCAACAAATTGGAGGCAAAATTATCATGTATTATCAGCCGCCGTCTGCACTGGATGGTTCAATGGGCATGCGCACAAGTCGCCACTATAGTTTGGTTAACATCAAACAACCAGTTGGAAGGAACCATTGGCTGAGTTGCTGACATGGCTCATACGGGATCATTTACAACCCGCTGCAGTCACCTCAACCTTCTGTGGATTCACATCGCGCTATCAACACCAATGATATACACCTTCTGCTATGGTAAAATATGGAGAATCTCGAGCCAACTCCTCGAGTCGTCTTGAGACTCGGGGCTACAATGGTATGACTCGGCAAAATTAGCCGGTTTCAATGAATTCAAGAAGTCCGGGTCATTGAAAGAAAAAATAACCTGGCCCTGGGGATTACTGCTAGATCGATGAAAATTTAAGGGCCGTCAGAAGATTTCTGGCTGAAAATAAGGATTCTGGTTCAAAATCCAGTTCAAGGACAATCTCTCTCCCACAAAGCACTGAAGTTCTTAATATCCGGTTTAAAAACCGGTTCAAGGAAAATTTATTTACCACAAAGCTTTGAAGCTCTCGAATCCGGTTCAAAATCCGGCTCAAGGTAAATTTATCTCTCACAAAGTTTTAAACTTTTAAATCCGGTTTAAAGTTCCGGTTTAAAAAGAATTAATCTCTCGCAAGTTCGAGTTTTCAGAAAGATTAAAGGGTGCCAAAAAGGGCTTGTTGCCATGATGCATGGTTCAAACATGGGTATCCCGCTTTACAGCTTATCTTATCATGGTCACTTGGGGGCTTCCTGCTCATAGAACATAGCTGTCAGTACCCTCTTGATCGGCGCAATGCCAAAACTTATATGGTCACTTGGGGGCTTCCTGTTCAAACATAGGTCGTATTCGAATCAAAGAGAACATAGCCGTCGGTACCCTTTTGATTGGCGCACTGCCAAACTCACTAGGGGGCTTCTTGATTGTATTCAAATCATAGCTCAACCCCTTTTGGGTCCGACGTGGATCGTATCCGAATCAGCGTCGTTAAACAACTCTCAAGGTCATTTAGGGGCTTCCTGTTCAAACATAGGTTGTATTCGAACCAAAGAGAACATAGTTGTCGGTACCCTCTTGATCGGCAACGCCAAAGCCACTGGGGGCTACATGATCGTATTCGAATCCTAGCTTAACCCCTTTGGAACGGTTTACTGATCGTATTCGAATCAGAAGCCTTGATTTTCTTTTTGTCTGGATTAAGTTTTTTGAATGCAATCTTTTGGGTTTTGAGACTTTTTGTTCATATCTGAAGCATATATATGTGGCTTCGATTAACCCGGCTTGACTTTGGATGATAAGTCGCCATCATATGACAATCATAAACATTTGGAAGTCTTGATTTCTAAAGATTGGGTTATCACCCTTACTGCACAGGTCACATAAACCGGCAGTGAAAATTCAATATCACAGGGTTCTTGTGATCTACTTGTGTGCAGGATAAGACTACATTTGGATGGTTACCCGCCCTGGCTTTTGACGTTAAGTCGCCAGGGCATATGTTGTTTAAGCTCTGTGCAGGATTTACAGAGCTATGACTTACATAAATGATTAAGTTCAAGCCCATCATCAAAGATTGAAATTGGTGTCTCAAAAGGGTTATCAATTCTTGACTTTCTCAAAGGCTATAAGCCGTCGGGTTATGAAATTCCGGCTTACAATGAATGTGCATTAAGTCGCCATCGGCCAAGAGCCGCCGAGTATTTGAACTTCGGATCTACTTGTCAACCGATAAGATTATATTATTCAAATCTTGAATAGCCAACATGGCTGGATTTTTATTATGGTTATCAGTAACTAATATTATGATTGAGGTTTTCAAAGTCGCTTTGGCACAATGGCTATTATTTTATCAATGGATATGATTTATTCTACAATGAAAGGAATAGTCCTGAGTCGCTGCAGGCTTACGACCCGGCACTTGGGGGCTACATTATTCAAATTGAGATTACATCGAATATGCAAGTCCCATGTCACTGCCAGCATGCACCATGGCACTTGGGGGCTAATGCAGTGTCATTTTTTGCTCAATTTATTAAAGACCCGACTCATCACATTTTTAATGAGCCGGCCCTTGGGGGCTACCAATTGCTCCTGTCGAAAATTCAAGGTACACAAGCCTTATTCCATTATATTGAAAGATCCACTACTCAGTTCGTAGAGTAGAAAGCTCTTAACCTTGTGGACGTGGGTTCAAGCCCCATGGTGGAGATTACATCATATGATGTTATTATCAATGAATCATATACAAAGTCCCAGCTCAGTAATATCTTACTGAGCCGGCCCTTGGGGGCTACACATTGCTGCTCAAGTTTACATGATCATATTTACAAAGTCCCTGCTCATTATTGCATAATAGCCCGGCCCTTGGGGGCTACACTGGTTGAAATTTTTATGAGCATAAGGCAATTACAAGTCCTAGGTTGCTGCAAGCATGACAACCCGGCACTTGGGGGCTACAGGTGATATGCATATAAGGGAGGAATAACTTCAAATTCTCAGTTTTGAGCAAATCAGGTATTATATTATTATCGGAGAAATCTGCAAAGTTTATGACCCGGCGTCATCATAAGATTAACCCGGCATCAGCAACAATTACATGACCCGGCATCATTTATTTATAACCCGACAATTTTGGCAATCATAAATCGGCAAGATCTACATCTTTAAGCCGGCTGAATATCAGTTGAATATTTCAAGACCAATATTTTCGTCATGTTAGAGCATTGAAGGCCGACTCAAATGGATTATTTCTTATAATATTTCTCTACAAAAGCCAATGTCAGCAAATTGGTTATGAAGCTGGCCTATTGACCCGGATTTTTTAGAAGAAGTGCCTGGATTTTTTGCATTGGCAAGGTTTGGACATATCTGTTAAAAGAGATTTGCTATAAGATCTTGAGTATGCATCCAGGAGGAAATGACAAGGACTTAAAGATGATCAGGTGCCGGTTCAGGAAAATATTTAACCCGGAGCACAACCTATCAAGTTTGTTCTTGTATTTATTTTACAGGATCAGTTTAACATGGATAAATCCAAATTAAACTGGGGGATAATGTCGGGGATATACCCTGCGGTATGACCCGTCCGGAAGTATGACCCGGCCAGACTTGCCGCTTTATCGTAACCCGCCGGAGGATTGGCGACTTACGGGTCTGATGGTTCACTGGTGTGATGACTCACGAGTCTGGCGACTTAATGATGGCCCATGCAGTCAGATGGATGACAAAGGCCCAAGGCCCAGTAGGCCGGCTCATGTTATTGTGGGCCGGCTTAAGACGGAAGGCATGAGGAATATTTCCTTTACAAGGAAGCAAGACCCGTACTTGTATCCGACTTGTAATAGAGAATAAGTTAGTTCTAATACTACTAGGACTCTACATGTAAGCCGCCCCTTCAACTTATATAAGGAGGGGCAGGGCTCCCCAAAGAGGGGAGAGCAAGATACAATCTCTAGGGCTAGACACAACTAGAGGAGAGCCGGATTTACAACGACTCTCTCATGAGCATAATGAGACCTAGCCACAAACAGCATGTAGGTTTGTTACCGGATGATGTTTCCCGGGGCCCGAAGCTGTCTAAATCCTTGTCTTGTGTGTCGCATCTCTCGTCCCGCTCAACCCCTCTCAAGCTACTACATAGATGCGTTGGCCTCACGACTAAGTCCTCACACTAGGACATCTATCGTGACAATTCCACGACAGGTTTGGTCTTCTAAAGGTCAATAAATCTTCAAAGTCATCAAACTCTTCAATTCTTGTTCATGTTTCCGAAGGCTTCTTCCGATCGTGCTTGACCTTCTCAAATTCTTTTGCCAGATCATCTCTGTTGTCACAAAGTCTATCGTGACGTCCTTTAATATTTCTGGAGTTGTGTTCCAAACTTCTGGGTTTCATCAACCTCGACATGAACCATGATCCTGCTGTCCTTCAGTTCCTGACGTATCTCCGGTATCTCGAGGTTTTGCTCCTCTAGCTTGGCTACTTTCAACTTCTGGGACATGAGTTCTTCACCAAATGCTTCCTTATCAAATACTGCTTCCTGCAGGTCTATCTTAACTTCTTGATGTAACACTCCAGATCCTGGCGATACACCAGCTAAGGTTAAAACTTCGTCTTTTGCTGATAGGTGCTCCGTCAGCCTTCTGGTCATTCAATCCTTTTGACGAAATGCATGCTTAACTCAGCACAGTGACAATAGCATAAGCGGGCGATAACATCATGGATATCCGTGTTTTTGCTCTTGTCATTACCATGAGCTATCATTCCATAGTTGATATCTCCCGTCTTAGGGTTCTCTTGACAAAAACTTTGAGTTCTAATGCTCCATGTTTCGGTCTTTCTCCGATACACTTTGATCTCGGGTATTGACAGCTTCGATAGTCTGACAAATTCCATAAGGGTAACTTTCCTAGGTCATACCAAATCTGGAAATTCTTCAGAGCCTTCAAATTCTCCTAGTCTTCGGAGTCTTAAACCGTTGCAGTTTCCATTATTATAATGTACGGTAAAATCCTCTTCATTCCAAAGTGTCTTAGTTGTCCGATATCTTGTACTTCTTGTAGTGATCTCATCAGCTAAATATTCGTGTGGTCAAAAAGGGAAAAGGGGTATGGTCTCACTAAAAGTGAATATTTGAATAAGCACAGAAGGGAAGAGAGGTAAAAGATCCTTTTGAAAATAAAGTTTTAGAGAAAATCTTTCCGATGGGCTTGCCAGTTTCTAGGGTCACGTCCTACAGTCAACATGTGCTCTGATACCATCTTGTAGCGACCCGACCTTAGATGGTCAAGTCTCTGTGCTTAAGTGTCATCCCTGGATCGGTATGCTGACACACATAGTACTCGAGGATTTATAACAGAGGTAAATCACATGTATAAAGTAACGTAGATACTATTACCTCAATCCAAATAGCGGAAGTAACAACAAGGTTGTGGATTCCCATCAACACCAACGGCAAAGTTGAGTGTAGAAATCGTAACCCTAACGTATCACTTACTCGTCGTAAGATCCTGCAACATGAGACATTGCAGCCACAAAGGGTCAGTACATTGAATGTACTGGCAAATTCACACCATAGGATAATGATGAATAATAGCTATCACTACATGCATATTTGGCTGGTGGAAAAGCTCTATGGTTATAAATGTTTTGCGAAAAGCTAATTTTTCCCTACTGCAAAGGAATATATTTTATTTAACTACAAAGTTGGTGATAATTATTGAGAAGGTTCCTCCAACTCAATCCCAAAATAATAATCATTAACCCAATCAAGTTAATTAAATAAAGTGTTGAGATCAACATGATAATCCAAGAACCAGATACTCAAGATGTCCATAACCGGGGACACGGCAAACCATGGTTAGATTGTACACTCTGCAGAGGTTTGCGCACTTTTCCCCACAAGACTCGATCGCCTCCGTTGGATTTCTCGCACTACATGGTGTTTGAGAAACGGATGACCGAGACACAGTCTTTCAGAAACATCAACTCTTTACTCCGGGTAGACTATACCAACCTACATCCCTCTACATCTGCTAGTCTACCTCTTCAAGAGCTCACGTAACTTACTCAACTATACTAGAGCCCATAATAGCTTGTGGCTGCACACAGAAGTTTCTAGCATGAATAATCTTATGATCCCTTTGAGCCTGGGTGGCATTCCATTGGGTGATCACACGGGTCCTCCGGGATCCCCTTGGGCAAGCACTGGGTTCTCCAGGTGCCCGACAAGCAATCCACCCAGATGTGTATTAAAGTTGCCACCTTAAGTTAACCATTAAATAATAACTCTCACATCTGTCATGAATACTTCCATAAGGCGGTTCACATGGGCCTAAACGCGTAAGGCGGTTCGGCCGGCCGCGCAGCTGCAGTTTTTTTTAAAACAAAATTCGGCCTAAGAAAAGAAAAATGAAGAGGCTGGCTGGGCCTGGCCCATATAGGAAAAGAAAAAAAAGATGGGGCGCCCGTTGGTACTATGATGTGCACCTGGGCGCCAGTTAGTGATGGGCCACATGTACAGTTTTTTTTTAATAGAAACAGACGGAAAACCGAGTAAACAAAAAAATAAAATAAAATTTTTATATAGGCATATTATATACCAAAATTTTTTAGAAAAAGATTTTCTATAAGATGAACATTTTACTAACGTCAAATAAAACACACACAAATTTAGATAAAGCACAGAGTGCTACTGTTGCAATAAAATCAAATAAACAAAATCATTTTAAAAATACCAAAATAGTTTCAAATTAATTTCTCTCCAATTTTCTGATGTAGGGAATCATTTTACCCTATTTTCCATATATTTTATTTTTGGAGAAAAATAATTTGAATAAAGCCAAATAACTCCAAATTGAGAATAATTTCCAAAAGGACTTTAAATTTGATCCTTTTAAACTCCCAACTCATATTTCATATGTTTTGAAGAAGTCATTTTATCTTCTCTCATGAAAATAATTGAGTTGCTTGAAGTTTCTGAATTTGAAATATTTCCAAGTGAAATTCAAATATTTTCAACAACCCTTTTTCATTTATTTAAATGGAAGAAGTCATGTCATCTCCTCTCTAGGGTTTTGTATTTGAAAAGAATTTGAATTCACGGAGATCATAAAAGCAAAAAGAAAGTTTGGGAAAGTCCTTTTATTCCCTCTCATTTAACTTTCAAAAGTTTCAAATTTCACTCAATTTCACACAATCAATCAAACAATCAATCAAAATCTATCTATTTAATATAACATTCCAAAATTTAGAATTTTGGGATGTTACAGTGTCTTCATAGGATCCCCAAAAGAAATTGTTGAGTACACCTTCTATCACAGATCCGAAGGCAATATCTTTGTTGCTAAGAGTGGATCCTTTCTAGAGAAGGAGTTCTCTCGAAAGAAGTGAGTGGGAGGAAAGTAGAACTTGATGAGGTAATTGTACCTTCTCTCGAATTGGAAAGTAGCTCATCACTGAAATCAGTTCCAGTGATGCCTACACCAATTAGTGAGGAAGTTAATGATGATGATCATGAAACTTCAGATCAAGTTACTCCGAACCTCGTAGGTCAACCAGAGTACGATCCGCACCAGAGTGGTACGGTAATCTTGTTCTGAAAGTCATGTTGCTAGACCATGATGAACCTATGAACTATGAGGAAGCGATGAAGAGCCCAGATTCCGACAGATGGCTTGAGGCCATGAAATCTGAGATAGAATCCATGTATGAGAACAAAGTGTGGACTTTGGTGGACTTGCCCGATGATCGGCAAGCCATTGAGAATAAATGGATCTTCAAGAGGAAGACGGACGTTGATAGTAGTGTTACTATCTACAAAGCTCGACTTGTCGAAAAGGGTTTTTGACAAATTCAAGATGTTGACTATGATGAGATTTTCTCACTCGTATCGATGCTTAAAGTCTGTCCAAATCATGTTAGCAATTGCCGCATTTTATGAAATCCGGCAAATGGATGTCAAAACTGCATTCCTTAATGGATTTCTTAAAGAAGAGTTGTATATGATACAACCAGAAGGTTTTGTCAATCCTAAAGGTGCTGACAAAGTGTGCAAGCTCCAGCAATCCATCTATGGACTGGTGCAAGCATCTCGGAGTTGGAATATAAGCATTGATGAGTTGATCAAAGCATATAGCTTTATACAGACTTGCGGTGAAGCCTGTATTTACAATAAAGTGACTGGGAGCACTACAGCCTTTCTGATAAGTATATGTGAATGACATATTGTTGATCAGAAATAATGTAGAATTTTTCTGGAAAGCATAAAGGAGTTTTCCAAAGAAAGACCTCGGTGAAGCTGCTTACATATTGAGCATCCAGATCTATAGGGATAGATCAAGACGCATGATATATTTTTCAATGAGTACATACCTTGACAAGATTTTGAAGTAGTTCAAAATGGAACAGTCAAAGAAGGAGTTCTTGCCTGTGTTGCAAGGTGTGAAGTTGAGTAAAGACTCAAAACCTGATCACGGCAGAAAATAGAAAGAGAATGAAAAGTCATTCCCTATGCCTTAGCCATAGGTTCTATAAAGTATGCTATGCTGTGTACCAAACCTATTATGTACCTTGCCATGAGTTTGGCAAGGGGGTACGGTATTGATCCAGGACTAGATCACTTGGCAGCGGTCAAAATTATCCTTAGAAGACTAAGTAGATATTTCTCGGTTATGGAGGTATAGTTTGTCGTAAAGAGTACGTCGATGCAAGCTTTTACACCGATCCAGATGACTCTGAGTCTCAATCTGGATACATATTGAAAGTGGGAGCAATTAGCTATAGCAGCTCCATGCAGAGCATTGTAGACATAGAATATTTGCAAAATACATACGGCTCTGAATGTGGCAGACCCATTGACTAAGCTTCTCTCACAAGCAAAACATGATCACACCTTAGTACTCTTTGGGTGTTAATCACATAGCGATGTGAACTAGATTATTGACTCTAGTAAAACCCTTTGGGTATTCGTCACATGGCGATGTGAACTAATCACATGGTGATGTGAACTATTGGTGTTAAATCACATGTCGATGTGAACTAGCTTATTGACTCTAGTGCAAGTGGGAGACTGAAGGAAATATGCCCTAGAGGCAATAATAAAGTTGTTATTTATATTTCCTTGTATCATGATAAAAGTTTATTATTCATGCTAGAATTGTATTAACCAAAAACTTGATACATGTGTGAATACATAGACAAAACAAAGTGTCCCTAGTATGCCTCTACTAGACTAGCTTGTTAATCAAAGATGGTTAAGTTTCCTGACCATAGACATGTGTTGTCATTTGATGAACGAGATCACATCATTAGGAGAATGATGTGATGGACAAGACCCATCCGTTAGCTTAGCAAAATGATCGTATAGTTTTATTGCTAATGCTTTCATCATGACTTATACATGTTCCTCTGACTATGAGATTATGCAACTCCCGAATACCGGAGGAACACCTTGTGTGCTATCAAACGTCACAACGTAACTGGGTGATTATAAAGATGCTCTACAGGTGTCTCCGATGGTGTTTGTTGAGTTGGCATAGATCGAGATTAGGATTTGTCACTCCGTGTATCGGAGAGGTATCTCTGGGCCCTCTCGGTAATGCACATCAGTATAAGCCTTGCAAGCAATGTGACTAATGAGTTAGTTGCGGGACGATGCATTACGGACTGAGTAATGAGACTTGCCGGTAATGAGATTGAACTAGGTATGATGATACCGACGATCGAATCTCGGGCAAGTAACATACCGATGACAAAGGGAAC
This sequence comes from Triticum aestivum, assembly GCF_018294505.1. Taxonomy (NCBI): domain Eukaryota; kingdom Viridiplantae; phylum Streptophyta; class Magnoliopsida; order Poales; family Poaceae; genus Triticum; species Triticum aestivum. The sequence goes on from NC_057796.1 coordinate 496,274,131, forward strand.
AACGTATGTTGTTATGCGGTTTGACCGATAAAGATCTTCGTAGAATATGTAGGAGCCAATATGAGCATCTAGGTTCCGCTATTGGTTATTGACCAGAGATGTGTCTCGGTCATGTCTACATAGTTCTCGAACCCATAGGGTCTGCACGCTTAACGTTCGATGACGATTTGTATTATGAGTTATGTGATTTGATGTACCGAAGGTTGTTCGGAATCCTAGTTGGACTCCCCCTATAGGCGCGCCCCTCCTAGGCCGGCCTCCTCTTCCTCCCTCCTTTATATACGTGGCCAGGGGGCACCCCAATAACACAAGTTGATTGTTTAGCTGTGCGCGGTGCCCCCCTCCAAAGATTTCCACCTCGGTCAAATCATTGTAGTGCTTAGGCGAAGCCCTGCATCGTTAACTTCATCATCACCGTCACATGCCGTCGTGCTAACGAAACTCTCCCTCAACCTCAGCTGGATCAAGAGTACGAGGGACGTCACTGAGCTGAACGTGTGCAGATAACGGAGGTGCCGTGCGTTCGGTACTTGATCGGTTGAATGGCAAAGACGTTCGACTACATCAACCGCCTTACTTAACGCTTCCGCTTTCGGTCTATGAGGGTACATGGACACACTCACCCGTGATAGATCTTGCGTGATCATAGGTAAATTTTTGAAATACTGCGTTCCCCAATAGTGGCATCCGAGCCAGGTCTATGCGTAGATGTTATATGTACGAGTAGAACGCAAAGAGTTGTGGGCGATAATAGTCATACTTTGATTCGGCGGTATTGTTGGATGAAGCGGCTCAGACCGACATTACGCGTACGCCTACGCGAGACTGGTTCTACCGACGTCCTCCGCACACAGGTGGCTAGTGGGTGTCTGTTTCTCCAACTTTAGTTGAATCGAGTGTGACTACGCCCGGTCCTTGTTGAAGGTTAAAACACCACACTTGAAGAAAAACCGTTGTGGTTTTGATGCGTAGGTAAGAACGGTTCTTGCTAGAAGCCTGTAGCAGCCACGTAAAACTTGCAACAACAAAGTAGAGGACGTCTAACTTGTTTTTGCAGGGAATGTTGTGATGTGATATGGTCAAGACGTGATGAGATATAAATTGTTATATGAGATGATCGTGTTCTGTAAAGTTATCGGCAACTGGCAGGAGCCTTATGGTTGTCTCTTTATTGCATAAGATGCCAGCGCCATGTAATTGCTTTACTTTATCGCTATGCGATAGCAATAGTGGCAAAAAGCAATAGTTGGCGGGACGACCATGTGACGACACGTTGATAGAGATCAAGATGAAGGAGATCATGGTGTCATGCCGGTGACAATGGAGATCATGACGGTATTTTGGAGGTGGAGATCAAAGGCACAAGATGATGATGGCCATATCATGTCACATATTTTGATTGCATGTGATGTTTATCTTTTATGCATCTTATTTTGCTCAGTACGACGGTAGCTTTATAAGATGATCCCTTACTAAAATTTCAAGGCATAAGTGTTCTCCCTGAGTATGCACCGTTGCAACAGTTCTTCGTGCTGAGACACCACGTGATGATCGGGTGTGATAAGCTCTACGTTCACATACAACGGGTGCAAGTCAGTTTTGCACACGCAGAATACTCGGGTTAAACTTGACGAGCCTAGCATATGCAGATATGGCCTCGGAACACTGAGACCGAAAGGTCGAGCATGAATCATATAGTAGATTTGATCAACATAGTGATGTTCACCACTGAAAACTACTCCATCTCACGTGATGATCGGACATGGTTTAGTTGATATGGATCACGTGATCATTTAGATGATAGGAGGGATGTCTATCTAAGTGGGAGTTCTTAGGTAATATGATTAATTGAACTTAATTTATCATAAACTTCCTGATAGTATTTGCATAACCATGTTGTAGATCAATAGCTCGCGATGTAGCCCCCGTTTATTTTTGATATGTTCCTAGAGAAAAACTATGTTGAAAGATGATAGTAGCAATGATGTGGACCAGGTCCGTGATCTGAGGCTTGTCCTCATTGCTGCATAGAAGAATTATGTCCTTGATGCACCGCTAGGTGACGGACCTATTGAAGGAGCAAATGCAGATGTTATGAACGTTTGGCAAGCTCGGTATGATAACTACTTGATAGTTTAGTGCACCATGCTTTACGGCTTAGAACCGGTACTTCAAAAATGTTTTGAACGCCACAGAGGATGTTCCAAGAGCTGAAATTGGTATTTCAGACTCATGCCCGAGTCGAGAGGTATGAGACCTCTGACAAGTACTTTGCCTACAAGATGGAGGAGAATAGCTCAACCAGTGAGCATGTGCTCAGATTGTCTGAGTACTACAATCGCTTGAATCAAGTGGGAGTTAATCTTCCTGATAAAATAGTGATTGACAGAGTTCTCTAGTCACTATCACCAAGTTACTGGAACTTCATGATGAACTATAATATGCAAGGGATGATGAAAATGCTTCCCGAGCTCTTCGTGATGCTGAAATCGACGAAGGTAGAAATCAAGAAAAGCATCAAATATTGATGGTTGACAAAACCACTAGTTTCAAGTAAAAGGGCAAGGGAAAGAAAGGAAACTTCAAGAAGAATGGGAAGCAAGTTGCCACTCCCACGAAGAAGCCCAAAGATAAACCCAAGCCAGAAACTGAGTGCTTCTACTGCAAAGGAAATGGTCACTGGAAGCGGAACTTCCCCAAATACTTGGCGGATAAGAAGGATGGCAAAGTGAACAAAAGTATATATGATATACATGTTATTGATGTGTACTTTCCTAGTGTTCATAGTAGCCCCTGGGTATTTGATACTAGTTCAGTTGCTATGATTAGTAACTTGAAACGGGAGTTACAAAATAGACAAAGACTAGTTGAGGGCGATGTGACGATGTGTGTTGGAAGTGATTCCAAGGTTGATAAGATCACCATCGCACACTCCCTTTACCTTCGGGATTAGTGTTGAACCTAAAATAAATGTTATTTGGTGTTTGCGTTGAGCATAATATGATTGGATCATGTTTATTGCAATACGGTTATTCATTTTAGTCAAAGAATAATTGTTATTCTGTTTTCATGAATAAAACCTTCTGTGGTCATACACCCAAAGTGAATGGTTTATTGAATCTCGATAGTAGTGATACACATATTCATAGTATTGAAGCCAAAAGATATAAGTTTAATAATGATAGTGCAACTTATTTGTCGCACTGCCATTTAGGTCATATTGGTGTAAAGCGCATGAAGAAACTCCATGTTGATGGGATTTTGGAATCACTTGATTATGAATTACTTGATGCTTGTGAACCATGCCTCATGGGCAAGATGACTAAGACTCCGTTCTTTGGAACAATGGACCGAGCAACAGACTTGTTGGAAATAATACATACTGATGTATGCAGTCCAATGAATGTTGATGCTCGCGGCGGGTATCATTATTTTCTAACCTTCACAGATGATTTGAGCAGATATGGGTATATCTACTTGATGAAACATAAGTCTGAAACATTTGAAAAGTTCAAAGAATTTCAGAGTGAAGTGGAAAATCATTGTAACAAGAAAATAAAGTTTCTATGATCTGATCGTGGAGGTGAATATTTGAGTTACGAGTTTGGTCTTCATTTGAAACAATGTGGAATAGTTTCGCAACTCACGCCAACTGGAACATCACAACGTAATGGTGTGTCCGAACGTCGTAACCGTACTTTATTAGATATGGTGCGATCTATGATGTCTCTTACCGATTTACCACTATCGTTTTGGAGTTATGCATTAGAGACAGTTGCATTCATGTTAAATAGGGCACCATCTAAAAAATCCGTTGAGACGACACCGTATGAACTGTGGTTTACCAAGAAACCTAAGCTGTCATTTCTTATAGTTTGGGGTTGCGATGCTTATGTGAAAAAGTTTCAGCCTGATAAGCTCAAACCCAAATCGGAGAAGTGCGTCTTCATAGGATACCCAAAAGAAATTGTTGGGTACACCTTCTATCACAGATCCGAAGGCAATATATTTGTTGCTAAGAGTGGATCCTTTCTAGAGAAGAAGTTCTCTCGAAAGAAGTGAGTGCGAGGAAAGTAGAACTTGATGAGGTAATTGTACCTTCTCTCGAATTGGAAAGTAGCTCATCACTGAAATCAGTTCCAGTGATGCCTACACCAATTAGTGAGGAAGTTAATAATGATGATCATGAAACTTCAGATCAAGTTACTACCAAACCTCGTAGGTCAACCAGAGTACGATCCGCACCAGAGTGGTACGGTAATCCTGTTCTGGAAGTCATGTTGCTAGACCATGATGAACCAACGAACTATGAGGAAGCGATGAGGAGCCCAGATTCCGACAGATGGCTTGAGGCCATTAAATCTAAGATAGAATCCATGTATGAGAACAAAGTGTGGACTTTGGTGGACTTGCCCGATGATCGGCAAGCCATTGAGAATAAATGGATCTTCAAGAGGAAGACAGACGTTGATAGTAGTGTTACTATCTACAAAGCTCGACTTGTCGAAAAGGGTTTTTGACAAATTCAAGATGTTGACTACGATGAGATTTTCTCACTCGTATCGATGCTTAAAGTCTCTCCAAATCATGTTAGCAATTGCCGCAATTTATGAAATCCGGCAAATGAATGTCAAAACTGCATTCCTCAATGGATTTCTTAAAGAAGAGTTGTATATGGTACAACCAGAAGGTTTTGTCAATCATAAAGGTGCTGACAAAGTGTGCAAGCTCCAGCAATCCATCTATGATCTGGTGCAAGCATCTCGGAGTTGGAATATACGCTTTGATGAGTTGATCAAAGCATATAGCTTTATACAGACTTGCTGTGAAGCCTGTATTTACAATAAAGTGAGTGGGAGCACTACAGCCTTTCTGATAAGTATATGTGAATGAAATATTGTTGATCGGAAATAATGTAGAATTTTTCTGGAAAGCATAAAGGAGTTTTTCAAAGAAAGACCTAGGTGAAGCTGCTTACATATTGAGCATCAAGATCTATAGGGATAGATCAAGACGCTTGATATATTTTTCAATGAGGACATACCTTGACAAGATTTCGAAGTAGTTCAAAATGGAATAGTCAAAGAAGGAGTTCTTGCCTGTGTTGCAAGGTGTGAAGTTGAGTAAAGACTCAAAACCCGATCACGGCAGAAAATAGAAAGAGAATGAAAAGTCATTCCCTATGCCTTAGCCATAGGTTCTATAAAGTATGCTATGTTGTGTACCAAACCTATTATGTACCTTGCCATGAGTTTGGCAAGGGGGTACGGTATTGATCCAGGAGTAGATCACTTGGCAGCGGTCAAAATTATCCTTAGAAGACTAAGTAGATATTTCTCGGTTATGGAGGTAGAGTTTGTCGTAAAGAGTTACGTTGATGCAAGCTTTTACACCGATCCGGATGACTCTGAGTCTCAATCTGGATACATATTGAAAGTGGGAGCAATTAGCTATAGTAGCTCCATGCAGAGCATTGTAGACATAGAATATTTGCAAAATACATACGGCTCTGAATGTGGCAGACCCATTGACTAAGCTTCTCTCACAAGCAAAACATGATCACACCTTAGTACTCTTTGGGTGTTAATCACATAGCGATGTGAACTAGATTATTGACTCTAGTAAAACCTTTGGGTATTCGTCACATGGCGATGTGAACTAATCACATGGTGATGTGAACTATTGGTGTTAAATCACATGTCGATGTGAACTAGCTTATTGACTCTAGTGCAAGTGGGAGACTGAAGGAAATATGCCCTAGAGGCAATGATAAAGTTGTTATTTATATTTCCTTGTATCATGATAAATGTTTATTATTCATGCTAGAATTGTATTAACCAGAAACTTGATACATGTGTGAATACATAGACAAAACAAAGTGTCCCTAGTATGCCTCTACTAGACTAGCTTGTTAATCAAAGATGGTTAAGTTTCCTGACCATAGACATGTGTTGTCATTTGATGAACGGGATCACATCATTAGAAGAATGATGTGATGGACAAGACCCATCTGTTAGCTTAGCATAATGATCGTATAGTTTTATTGCTAATGCTTTCATCATGACTTATACATGTTCCTCTGACTATGAGATTATGCAACTCCCGAATACCGAAGGAACACCTTGTGTGCTATAAAACGTCACAACGTAACTGGGTGATTATAAAGATGCTCTACAGGTGTCTCCGATGGTGTTTGTTGAGTTGGCATAGATCGAGATTAGGATTTGTCACTCCGTGTATCGGAGAGGTATCTCTAGGCCCTCTCGGTAATGCACATCACTATAAGCCTTGCAAGCAATGTGACTAATGAGTTAGTTGCGGGACGATGCATTACGGACTGAGTAACGAGACTTGCCGGTAATGAGATTGAACTAGGTATGATGATACCGACGATCGAATCTCGGGCAAGTAACATACCGATGACAAAGGGAACAACGTATGTTGTTATGCGGTTTGACCGATAAAGATCTTCGTAGAATATGTAGGAGCCAATATGAGCATCTAGGTTCCGCTATTGGTTATTGACCAGAGATGTGTCTCGGTCATGTCTACATAGTTCTCGAACCCATAGGGTCTGCACGCTTAACGTTCGATGACGATTTGTATTATGAGTTATGTGATTTGATGTACCAAAGGTTGTTCGGAATCCTAGTTGGACTCCCCCTATAGGCGCGCCCCTCCTAGGCCGGCCTCCTCTTCCTCCCTCCTTTATATACGTGGGCAGGGGGCACCCCAATAACACAAGTTGATTGTTTAGCTGTGTGCGGTGCCCCCTCCACAGATTTCCACCTCGGTCAAATCGTTGTAGTGCTTAGGTGAAGCCCTGCATCGTTAACTTCATCATCACCGTCATCATGTCGTCGAGCTGACGAAACTCTCCCTCAACTTCAGCTGGATCAAGAGTACGAGGGACGTCACCGAGCTGAACGTGTGCAGATCATGGAGGTGTCGTGCGTTCGGTACTTGATCGGTTGAGTCGCAAAGACGTTCGACTACATCAATTGCGTTACTTAACGCTTCTGCTTACGGTCTACGAGGGTACATGGACACACTCACCCGCGATAGATCTTGCGTGATCATAGGTAAAAATTTTGAAATACTGCGTTCCCCAATAGTGGCATCCGAGCCAGGTCTATGCGTAGATGTTATATGTACGAGTAGAACGCAAAGAGTTGTGGGCGATAATAGTCATACTTTGATTCGGCGGTATTGTTGGATGAAGCGGCTCAGACCGACATTACGCGTACGCCTACGCGAGACTGGTTCTACCGACATGCTCCGCACACAGGTGGCTAGTGGGTGTCTGTTTCTCCAACTTTAGTTGAATCGAGTGTGACTACGTCCGGTCCTTGTTGAAGGTTAAAACAGCAAACTTGAAGAAAACCCGTTGTGGTTTTGATGCGTAGGTAAGAACGGTTCTTGCTAGAAGCCCGTAGAAGCCACGTAAAACTTGCAACAACAAAGTAGAGGACGTCTAACTTGTTTTTGCAGGGCATGTTGTGATGTGATATGGTCAAGACGTGATGAGATATAAATTGTTATATGAGATGATCATGTTCTGTAAAGTTATCGGCAACTGGCAGGAGCCTTATGGTTGTCTCTTTATTGCATAAGATGCAAGCGCCATGTAATTGCTTTACTTTATCGCTATGTGATAGCAATAGTTGCAAAAAGCAATAGTTGGCGGGACGACCATGTGACGACACGTTGATAGAGATCAAGATGATGGAGATCATGGTGTCATGCCGGTGATAATGGAGATCATGACGGTATTTTGGAGGTGGAGATCAAAGGCACAAGATGATGATGGCCATATCATGTCACATATTTTGATTGCATGTGATGTTTATCTTTTATGCATCTTATTTTGCTCAGTACGACGGTAGCTTTATAAGATGATCCCTTACTAAAATTTCAAGGCATAAGTGTACTCCCTGAGTATGCACCGTTGCAACAGTTCTTCGTGCTGAGACACCACGTGATGATCGGGTGTGATAAGCTCTACATTCACATACAACGGGTGCAAGTCAGTTTTGCACACGCAGAATACTCGGGTTAAACTTGACGAGCCTAGCATATGCAGATATGGCCTCGGAACACTGAGACCGAAAGGTCGAGCGTGAATCATATAGTAGATATGATCAACATAGTGATGTTCACCACTGAAAACTACTCCATCTCACATGATGATCGGACATGGTTTAGTTGATATGGATCACGTGATCATTTAGATGATAGGAGGGATGTCTATCTAAGTGGGAGTTCTTAGGTAATATGATTAATTGAACTTAATTTATCATAAACTTCCTGATAGTATTTGCATAACCATGTTGTAGATCAATAGCTCGCGATGTAGCCCCTGTTTATTTTTGATATGTTCCTAGAGAAAAACTATGTTGAAAGATGATAGTAGCAATGATGTGGACCAGGTCCGTGATCTGAGGATTGCCCTCATTACTGCATAGAAGAATTATGTCCTTGATGCACCGCTAGGTGACGGACCTATTGAAGGAGAAAATGCAGATGTTATGAACGTTTGGCAAGCTCGGTATGATAACTACTTGATAGTTTAGTGCACCATGCTTTACGGCTTAGAACCGGTACTTCAAAAATGTTTTGAACGCCACAGAGGATGTTCCAAGAGCTGAAATTGGTATTTCAGACTCATGCCCGAGTCGAGAGGTATGAGACCTCTGACAAGTACTTTGCCTACAAGATGGAGGAGAATAGCTCAACCAGTGAGCATGTGCTCAGATTGTCTGAGTACTACAATCGCTTGAATCAAGTGGGAGTTAATCTTCCTGATAAAATAGTGATTGACAGAGTTCTCTAGTCACTATCACCAAGTTACTGGAACTTCGTGATGAACTATAATATGCAAGGGATGACGAAAATGATTCCCGAGCTCTTCGTGATGCTGAAATCGACGAAGGTAGAAATCAAGAAAAGCATCAAATATTGATGGTTAACAAAACCACTAGTTTCAAGTAAAAGGGCAAGGGAAAGAAAGGAAACTTCAAGAAGAATGGCAAGCAAGTTGCCACTCCCATGAAGAAGCCCAAAGATAAACCCAAGCCTGAAACTGAGTGCTTCTACTGCAAAGGAAATGGTCACTGGAAGCGGAACTTCCCCAAATACTTGGCGGATAGGAAGGATGGCAAAGTGAACAAAAGTATATATGATATACATGTTGTTGATGTGTACCTTCCTAGTGTTCATAGTAGACCCTGGGTATTTGATACTAGTTCGGTTGCTATGATTAGTAACTTGAAACAGGAGTTACAAAATGAACAAAGACTAGTTGAGGGCGAGGTGACGATGTGTGTTGGAAGTGATTCCAAGGTTGATAAGATCACCATCGCACACTCCCTTTACCTTCGGGATTAGTGTTGAACCTAAAATAAATGTTATTTGGTGTTTGCGTTGAGCATAATATGATTGGATCATGTTTATTGCAATACGGTTATTCATTTTAGTCAAAGAATAATTGTTATTCTATTTTCATGAATAAAACCTTCTGTGGTCATACACCCAAAGTGAATGGTTTATTGAATCTCGATAGTAGTGATACACATATTCATAGTATTGAAGCCAAAAGATATAAGTTTAATAATGATAGTGCAACTTATTTGTCGCACTGCCATTTAGGTCATATTGGTGTAAAGCGCATGAAGAAACTCCATGTTGATGGGATTTTGGAATCACTTGATTATGAATTACTTGATGCTTGTGAACCATGCCTCATGGGCAAGATGACTAAGACTCCGTTCTTTGGAACAATGGAGCGAGCAACAGACTTGTTGGAAATAATACATACTGATGCATGCAGTCCGATGAATGTTGATGCTCGCGGCGGGTATCATTATTTTCTAACCTTCACAGATGATTTTAGTAGATACGGGTATATCTACTTGATGAAACATAAGTCTGAAACATTTGAAAAGTTCAAAGAATTTAAGAGTGAAGTGGAAAATCATTGTAACAAGAAAATAAAGTTTCTACTATCTGATCGTGGAGGTGAATATTTGAGTTACGAGTTTGGTCTTCATTTGAAACAATGTGGAATAGTTTCGCAACTCACGCCAACTGGAACATCACAACGTAATGGTGTGTCCGAACGTCGTAACCGTACTTTATTAGATATGGTGCGATCTATGATGTCTCTTACCGATTTACCACTATCGTTTTGGGGTTATGCATTAGAGATAGTTGCATTCACGTTAAATAGGGCACCGTCTAAAAAATCCGTTGAGACGACACCGTATGAACTGTGGTTTACCAAGAAACCTAAGCTGTCATTTCTTAAAGTTTGGGGTTGCGATGCTTATGTGAAAAAGTTTCAGCCTGATAAGCTCAAACCCAAATCGGAGAAGTGCGTCTTCATAGGATACCCAAAAGAAATTGTTGGGTACACCTTCTATCACAGATCCGAAGGCAATATCTTTGTTGCTAAGAGTGGATCCTTTCTAGAGAAGGAGTTCTCACGAAAGAAGTGAGTGCGAGGAAAGTAGAACTTGATGAGGTAATTGTACCTTCTCTCGAATTGGAAAGTAGCTCATCACTGAAATCAGTTCCAGTGATGCCTACACCAATTAGTGAGGAAGTTTATAACGATGATCATGAAACTTCAGATCAAGTTACTACCAAACCCCGTAGGTCAACCAGAGTACGATCCGCACCAGAGTGGTACGGTAATCCTGTTCTGGAAGTCATGTTGCTAGACCATGATGAACCAACGAACTATGAGGAAGCGATGAGGAGCCCAGATTCCAACAGATGGCTTGAGGCCATTAAATCTAAGATAGAATCCATGTATGAGAACAAAGTGTGGACTTTGGTGGACTTGCCCGATGATCGGCAAGCCATTGAGAATAAATGGATCTTCAAGAGGAAGACAGACGTTGATAGTAGTGTTACTATCTACAAAGCTCGACTTGTCGAAAAGGGTTTTTGACAAATTCAAGATGTTGACTACGATGAGATTTTCTCACTCGTATCGATGCTTAAAGTCTCTCCAAATCATGTTAGCAATTGCCACATTTTATGAAATCCAGTAAATGAATGTCAAAACTGCATTCCTTAATGGATTTCTTAAAGAAGAGTTGTATATGATACAACCAGAAGGTTTTGTCAATCCTAAAGGTGCTGACCAAGTGTGCAAGCTCCAGCAATCCATCTATGATCTGGTGCAAGCATCTCGGAGTTGGAATATATGCTTTGATGAGTTGATCAAAGCATATAGCTTTATACAGACTTGCTGTGAAGCCTGTATTTACAATAAAGTGAGTGGGAGCACTACAGCCTTTCTGATAAGTATATATGAATGACATATTGTTGATCGGAAATAATGTAGAATTTTTCTGGAAAGCATAAAGGAGTTTTTCAAAGAAAGACCTAGGTGAAGCTGCTTACATATTGAGCATCAAGATCTATAGGGATAGATCAAGACGCTTGATATATTTTTCAATGAGGACATACCTTGACAAGATTTCGAAGTAGTTCAAAATGGAACAGTCAAAGAAGGAGTTCTTGCCTGTGTTGCAAGGTGTGAAGTTGAGTAAAGACTCAAAACCCGATCACGGCAGAAAATAGAAAGAGAATGAAAAGTCATTCCCTATGCCTTAGCCATAGGTTCTATAAAGTATGCTATGTTGTGTACCAAACCTATTATATACCTTGCCATGAGTTTGGCAAGTGGGTACGGTATTGATCCAGGAGTAGATCACTTGGCAGCGGTCAAAATTATCCTTAGAAGACTAAGTAGATATTTCTCGGTTATGGAGGTGATAAAGTGTTCGTCGTAAAGAGTTACGTCGATGCAAGCTTTTACACCGATCTCGATGACTCTGAGTCTCAATCTGAATATATATTGAAAGTGGGAGCAATTAGCTATAGTAGCTCCATGCAGAGCATTGTAGACATAGAAAATTTGCAAAATACATACGGCTCTGAATGTGGCAGACCCATTGACTAAGCTTCTCTCACAAGCAAAACATGATCACACCTTAGTACTCTTTGGGTGTTAATCACATAGCGATGTGAACTAGATTATTGACTCAAGTAAAACCCTTTGGGTATTAGTCACATGGCGATGTGAACTAATCACATGGTGATGTGAACTATTGGTGTTAAATCACATGTCGATGTGAACTAGCTTATTGACTCTAGTGCAAGTGGGAGACTGAAGGAAATATGCCCTAGAGGCAATAATAAAGTTGTTATTTATATTTCCTTGTATCATGATAAATGTTTATTATTCATGCTAGAATTTTATTAACCGGAAACTTGATACATGTGTGAATACATATACAAAACAAAGTGTCCCTAGTATGCCTCTACTAGACTAGCTCGTTAATCAAAGATGGTTAAGTTTCCTGACCATAGACATGTGTTGTCATTTGATGAACGGGATCACATCATTAGGAGAATGATGTGATGGACAAGACTCATCCGTTAGCTTAGCATAATGATCGTATAGTTTTATTGCTAATGCTTTCATCATGACTTATACATGTTCCTCTGACTATGAGATTATGCAACTCCCGAATACCGGAGGAACACCTTGTGTGCTATCAATCGTCACAATGTAACTGGGTGATTATAAAGATGCTCTACAGGTGTCTCCGATGGTGTTTGTTGAGTTGGCATAGATCGAGATTAGGATTTGTCACTCCGTGTATCGGAGAGGTATCTCTGGGCCCTCTCGGTAATGCACATCACTATAAGCCTTGCAAGCAATGTGACTAATGAGTTAGTTGCGGGACGATGCATTATGGAATGAGTAAAGAGACTTGCCGGTAACGAGATTGAACTAGGTATGATGATACCGATGATCGAATCTCGGGCAAGTAACATATCGATGACAAAGGGAACAACGTATGTTGTTGTGCGGTTTGACCGATAAAGTTCTTCGTAGAATATGTAGGAGCCAATATGAGCATCTAGGTTCCGATATTGGTTATTGACCAGAGATGTGTCTCGGTCATGTCTACATAGTTCTCAAACCCATAGGGTCTGCACGCTTAACGTCCGATGACGATTTGTATATGAGTTATGTGATTTGATGTACCGAAGGTTGTTCGGAGTCCCGGATGAGATCACGGACATGACGAGGAGTCTCGAAATGGTCAAGACGTAAAGATCGATATATTGGAAGGCTATATTCGGACATTGGAAATGTTCCGAGTGATTCGGCTATTTTTCGGAGTACCGGAGAGTTACGGGAATTCACCGGGGGAAGTAGTGGGCCTTAATGGGCCGTACGGGAAAGGAGAGAAGGGCCTCAAGGGGTGGCCGCGCTCCCCCCCCCCCCATGGCTAGTCCGAATTGGACTAGGGAGGGGGCGGCGCCCCCCGCTATTTCCTTCTCCCTCTCCTACTCCTTCCCTCTCCCCCCTCTTGGAAAAGGAAGGGGACTCCAACTAGGATTGGGAATCCTAGTTGGACTCCCCCTATAGGCGCGCCCGTCCTAGGCCGGCCTCCTCTTCCTCCCTCCTTTATATACGTGGCTAGGGGGCACCCCAATAACACAAGTTGATTGTTTAGCTGTGTGCGGTGCCCCCCTCCACAGATTTCCACCTCGGTCAAATCGTGGTAGTGCTTAGGCGAAGCCCTGCATCGGTAACTTCATCATCACCGTCATCACGCCGCCGTGCTGATGAAACTCTCCCTCAGCCTCAGCTGGATCAAGAGTATGAGGGACGTCACCGAGCTGAACGTGTGCAGATCATGGAGGTGCCGTGCGTTCGGTACTTGATCGGTTGAATCGCGAAGACGTTCGACTACATCAATCGCGTTACTTAATGCTTCCGCTTTCGGTCTACGAGGGTACTGGACACACTCACCCGCCCGTTGCTATGCATCACATAAATAGATCTTGCGTGATCATAGGTAAAAAAAATTGAAATACTGCGTTCCCCAGCAGTGGCATCCGAGCAAGGTCTACGCATAGATGTTATATGTACGAGTAGAACGCAAAGAGTTGTGGGCGATAATAGTCATACTTTGATTCGGCGGTATTGTTGGATGAAGCGGCTCAGACCGACATTACGCTTACGCTTAAGCGAGACTGGTCCTACCGACGTGCTCCGCACACAGGTGGCTAGTGGGTGTCTGTTTCTCCAACTTTAGTTGAATCGAGTGTGACTACGCCCGGTCCTTGTTGAAGGTTAAAACAGCACACTTGAAGAAAAACCGTTGTGGTTTTGATGCGTAGGTAAGAACGGTTCTTGCTAGAAGCCCGTAGCAGCCACGTAAAACTTGCAACAACAAAGTAGAGGACGTCTAACTTGTTTTTGCAGGGCATGTTGTGATGTGATATGGTCAAGACGTGATGAGATATAAATTGTTATATGAGATGATCATGTTCTGTAAAGTTATCGACAACTGGCAGGAGCCTTATGGTTGTCTCTTTATTGCATAAGATGCAAGCGCCATGTAATTGCTTTACTTTATCGCTATGCGATAGCAATAGTTGGCGGGACGACCATGTGACGACACGTTGATAGAGATCAAGATGATGGAGATCATGGTGTCATGCCGGTGATAATGGAGATCATGACGGTACTTTGGAGGTGGAGATCAAAGGCACAAGATGATGATGGCCATATCATGTCACATATTTTGATTGCATGTGATGTTTATCTTTTATGCATCTTATTTTGCTCAGTACGACGGTAGCTTTATAAGATGATCCCTTACTAAAATTTCAAGGCATAAGTGTTCTCCCTGAGTATGCACCGTTGCGACAGTTCTTCGTGCTGAGACACCACGTGATGATCGGGTGTGATAAGCTCTACGTTCACATACAACGGGTGCAAGTCAGTTTTGCACACGCAGAATACTCGGGTTAAACTTGACGAGCCTAGCATATGCAGATATGGCCTCGGAACACTGAGACCGAAAGGTCGAGCGTGAATCATATAGTAGATATGATCAACATAGTGATGTTCACCACTGAAAACTACTCCATCTCACGTGATGATCGGACATGGTTTAGTTGATATGGATCATGTGATCATTTAGATGACAGGAGGGATGTCTATCTAAGTGGGAGTTCTTAGGTAATATGATTAATTGAACTTAATTTATCATGAACTTAGTCCTGATAGTATTTGCATAACCATGTTGTAGATCAATAGCTCGCGATGTAGCTCCCCATTTATTTTGATATGTTCCTAGAGAAAAACTATGTTGAAAGATGATAGTAGCAATGATGCGGACCAGGTCAGTGATCTGAGGATTATCGTCATTGCTGCACAGAAGAATTATGTCTTTGATGCACCGCTAGGTGACGGACCTATTGAAGGAGCAAATGCAGATGTTATGAACGTTTGGCAAGCTCAGTATGATAACTACTTGATAGTTTAGTGCACCATGCTATACGACTTAGAACCGGTACTTCAAAAATGTTTTGAACGCCACAGAGGATGTTCCAAGAGCTGAAATTGGTATTTCAGACTCATGCCCGAGTCGAGAGGTATGAGACCTCTGACAAGTACTTTGCCTACAAGATGGAGGAGAATAGCTCAACTAGTGAGCATGTGCTCAGATTGTCTGAGTACTACAATCGCTTGAATCAAGTGGGAGTTAATCTTCCAGATAAAATAGTGATTGACAGAGTTCTCTAGTCACTATCACCAAGTTACTGGAACTTCGGGATGAACTATAATATGCAAGGGATGACGAAAATGATTCCCGAGCTCTTCGTGATGCTGAAATCGACGAAGGTAGAAATCAAGAAAAGCATCAAATATTGATGGTTGACAAAACCACTAGTTTCAAGTAAAAGGGCAAGGGAAAGAAAGGGAACTTCAAGAAGAATGGCAAGCAAGTTGCCACTCCCATGAAGAAGCCCAAAGATAAACCCAAGCCTGAAACTGAGTGCTTCTACTGCAAAGGAAATGGTCACTGGAAGCGGAACTGCCCCAAATACTTGGCGGATAAGAAGGATGGCAAAGTGAACAAAAGTATATATGATATACATGTTATTGATGTGTACTTTACTAGTGTTCATAGTAGCCCCTGGGTATTTGATACTAGTTCAGTTGCTATGATTAGTAACTTGAAACAGGAGTTACAAAATGAACAAAGACTAGTTGAGGGCGAGGTGACGATGTCTGTTGGAAGTGATTCCAAGGTTGATAAGATAACCATCGCACGCTCCCTTTACCTTCGGGATTAGTGTTGAACCTAAAATAAATGTTATTTGGTGTTTGCGTAGAGCATAATATGATTGGATCATGTTTATTGCAATACGGTTATTCATTTAAGTCAAAGAATAATTGTTATTATGTTTTCATGAATAAAACCTTCTGTGGTCATACACCCAAAGTGAATGGTTTATTGTATCTCAATAGTAGTGATACACATATTCATAGTATTGA
The DNA here is from genome assembly GCF_018294505.1 of Triticum aestivum. Taxonomy (NCBI): domain Eukaryota; kingdom Viridiplantae; phylum Streptophyta; class Magnoliopsida; order Poales; family Poaceae; genus Triticum; species Triticum aestivum. The sequence continues at coordinate 496,290,515 of NC_057796.1, forward strand.
AGCCAAAAGATATAAGTTTAATAATGATAGTGCAACTTATTTGTCGCACTGCCGTTTAGGTCATATTGGTGTAAAGCGCATGAAGAAACTCCATGTTGATGGGCTTTTGGAATCACTTGATTATGAATTACTTGATGCTTGTGAACCATGCCTCATGGGCAAGATGACTAAGACTCCGTTCTCTGGAACAATGGAGCGAGCAACAGACTTGTTGGAAATAATACATACTGATGTATGCAGTCCGATGAATGTTGATGCTCGCGGCGGGTATCGTTGTTTTCTAACCTTCACAGATGATTTTAGTAGATACGGGTATATCTACTTGATGAAACATAAGTCTGAAACATTTGAAAAGTTCAAAGAATTTAAGAGTGAAGTGGAAAATCATTGTAACAAGAAAATAAAGTTTCTACGATCTGATCGTGGAGGTGAATATTTGAGTTACGAGTTTGGTCTTCATTTGAAACAATGTGGAATAGTTTCGCAACTCACGTCACCTGGAACACCACAGCATAATGGTGTGTCCGAACGTCGTAACCGTACTTTATTAGATATGGTGCGATCTATGATGTCTCTTACCGATTTACCACTATCGTTTTGGGGTTATGCATTAGAGACAGTTGCATTCACGTTAAATAGGGCACCGTCGAAAAAATTCGTTGAGACGACACCGTATGAACTGTGGTTTACCAAGAAACCTAAGCTGTCATTTCCTAAAGTTTGGGGTTGCGATGCTTATGTGAAAAAGTTTCAGCCTGATAAGCTCAAACCCAAATCGGAGAAGTGCGTCTTCATAGGATACCCAAAAGAAATTGTTGGGTACACCTTCTATCACAGATCCGAAGGCAATATCTTTGTTGCTAAGAGTGGATCCTTTCTAGAGAAGGAGTTCTCTCGAAAGAAGTGAGTGCGAGGAAAGTAGAACTTGATGAGGAAATTGTACCTTCTCTCGAATTGGAAAGTAGCTCATCACTGAAATCAGTTCCAGTGATGCCTACACCAATTAGTGAGGAAGTTAATGAGGATGATCATGAAACTTCAGATCAAGTTACTACCGAACCTCGTAGGTCAACGAGAGTATGATCCGCACCAGAGTGGTACGGTAATCCTGTTCTGGAAGTCATGTTGCTAGACCATGATGAACCTACGAACTATGAGGAAGCGATGAGGAGCCCAGATTCCGACATATGGCTTGAGGCCATGAAATCTGAGATAGAATCCATGTATGAGAACAAAGTGTGGACTTTGGTGGACTTGCCCGATGATCGGCAAGCCATTGAGAATAAATGGATCTTCAAGAGGAAGACGGACGTTGATAGTAGTGTTACTATCTACAAAGCTCGACTTGTCGAAAAGGGTTTTTGACAAATTCAAGATGTTGACTACGATGAGATTTTCTCACTAGTATCGATGCTTAAAGTCTGTCCAAATCATGTTAGCAATTGCCGCATTTTATGAAATCCGGCAAATGGATGTCAAAACTGCATTCCTTAATGGATTTCTTAAAGAAGAGTTGTATATGATACAACCAGAAGGTTTTGTCAATCCTAAAGGTGCTGACAAAGTGTGCAAGCTCCAGCAATCGATCTATGGACTGGTGCAAGCATCTCGGAGTTGGAATATACGCTTTGATGAGTTGATCAAAGCATATAGCTTTATACAGACTTGCGGTGAAGCCTATATTTACAATAAAGTGAGTGGGAGCACTACAGCCTTTCTGATAAGTATATGTGAATGACATATTGTTGATCGGAAATAATGTAGAATTTTTCTGGAAACCATAAAGGTGTTTTTCAAAGAAAGACCTCGGTGAAGCTGCTTACATATTGAGCATCAAGATCTATAGGGATAGATCAAGACGCTTGATATATTTTTCAATGAGTACATACCTTGACAAGATTTTGAAGTAGTTCAAAATGGAACAGTCAAAGAAGGAGTTCTTGCCTGTGTTGCAAGGTGTGAAGTTGAGTAAAGACTCAAAACCCAATCACGGCAGAAAATAGAAAGAGAATGAAAAGTCATTCCCTATGCCTTAGCCATAGGTTCTATAAAGTATGCTATGTTGTGTACAAAACCTATTATGTACCTTGCCATGAGTTTGGCAAGGGGGTACGGTATTGATCCAGGAGTAGATCACTTGGCAGCGGTCAAAATTATCCTTAGAAGACTAAGTAGATATTTCTCGGTGATGGAGGTGATAAAGAGTTCGTCGTAAAGAGTTACGTCGATGCAAGCTTTTACACCGATCCGGATGACTCTGAGTCTCAATCTGGATACATATTGAAAGTGGGAGCAATTAGCTATAGTAGCTCCATGCAGAGCATTGTAGACATAGAAAATTTGCAAAATACATACGGCTCTGAATGTGGCAGACCCATTGACTAAGCTTCTCTCACAAGCAAAACATGATCACACCTTAGTACTCTTTGGGTGTTAATCACATAGCGATGTGAACTAGATTATTGACTAGTAAAACTCTTTGGGTATTAGTCACATGGTGATGTGAACTAATCACATGGTGTTGTGAACTATTGGTGTTAAATCACATGTCGATGTGAACTAGCTTATTGAGTCTAGTGCAAGTGGGAGACTGAAGGAAATATGCCCTAGAGGCAATAATAAAGTTGTTATTTATATTTCCTTGTATCATGGTAAATGTTTATTATTCATGCTAGAATTGTATTAACCGGAAACTTGATACATGTGTGAATACATAGACAAAACAAAGTGTCCCTAGTATGCCTCTACTAGACTAGCTCGTTAATCAAAGATGGTTAAGTTTCCTAACCATAGACATGTGTTGTCATTTGATGAACGGTATCACATCATTAGGAGAATGATGTGATGGACAAGACCCATCCGTTAGCTTAGCATAATGATCGTATAGTTTTATTGCTAATGCTTTCATCATGACTTATACATGTTCCTCTGACTATGAGATTATGCAACTCCCGAATACCGGAGGAACACCTTGTGAGCTATCAAATGTCACAACGTAACTGGGTGATTATAAAGATGCTCTACAGGTGTCTCCAATGGTGTTTGTTGAATTGGCATAGATCGAGATTAGGATTTGTCACTCCGTGTATCGGAGAGGTATCTCTGGGCCCTCTCGGTAATGCACATCACTATAAGCCTTGCAAGCAATGTGACTAATGAGTTAGTTGCGGGACGATGCATTATGGAATGAGTAAAGAGACTTGCCGGTAACGAGATTGAACTAGGTATGATGATACCGATGATCGAATCTCGGGCAAGTAACATATTAATGAAAAGGGAACAACGTTTGTTGTTATGCGGTTTGACCGATAAAGATCTTCGTAGAATATGTAGGAGCCAATATGAGCATCTAGGTTCCGATATTGGTTATTGACCAGAGATGTGTCTCGGTCATGTCTACATAGTTCTCAAACCCATAGGGTCTGCACGCTTAACGTCCGTTGATGATTTGTATTATGAGTTATGTGATTTGATGTACCGAAGGTTGTTCGGATTCCTGGATGAGATCACGGACATGACGAGGAGTCTCGAAATGGTCGAGACGTAAAGATCGATATATTGTAAGGCTATATTCGGACATCGGAAAGGTTTCAAGTGATTCGGGTATTTTTCGGAGTATCAGAGAGTTACGGGAATTCGCCGGGGGAAGTAGTGGGCCTTAATGGGTCATACGGGTAAGAAGAGAAGGGCCTCAAGGGGTGGCCGCGCGCACCCCCATGGCAAGTCCGAATTGGATTAGGGAGGGGGTGGCGCCCCCCTCTCTTTCCTTCTCCCTCTCCTACTCCTTCCCTCTCTCCCCTCTTGGAAAAGGAAGGGGACTCCAACTAGGATTGGGAATCCTAGTTGGACTCCCCCTATAGGCGCGCCCCTCCTAGGCCGGCCTCCTCTTCCTCCCTCCTTTATATACGTGGCCAGGGGGCACCCTAATAACACAAGTTGATTGTTTAGCCATGTGCGGTGCCCCCCTCCACAGATTTCCACCTCCGTCATATCGTTGTAGTGCTTAGGCGAAGCCCTGCGTCGGTGACTTCATCATCACCGTCATCACGCCGTCGTGCTGATGAAACTCTCCCTCAGCCTCAGCTGGATCAAGAGTACGAGGGACGTCACCAAGCTGAACGTGTGCAGATCGCGGAGGTGCCGTGCGTTCGGTACTTGATCGGTTAGATCGCGAAGACGTTCGACTACATCAACCATGTTACTTAATGCTTCCGCTTTCGGTCTACGAGGGTATGTGGACACACTCACCCGCTTGTTACTATGCATGACATAGATAGATCTTCCATGATCGTAGGTAAATTTTTTGAAATACTGCGTTCCCCATCACAACAAACTTCAGCGCCTTGTTTTCTTGCAGCAGGAGTTCTTCGGCTGCCATCAGGATGACTCCACCATCGATGACTATTGCATGCGGCTCAAGATGCTCGCCGATGAAGTTCGTGAAATCGGTGTGAAAGTCTCCGACGACCTGATGTTTAGCACGCTCATCGTCGGCCTCTACAAAGACTTCGGCAGACAGATTTTGAAAAGCATGGCTGAGGATCAAGACTGTCATAATAATAGGCTAACCGAGATGCTTGTTGTGTGATTGCAGACTTCGGCGTTGGCGGCGGCAGCCAATGCCGCTGAACTGGCTGAGATGCATCGAAAGCTCAAGAGCTCTGATGAGGAGCTCGACCTCGTCAATAAGCGGTTTGACGAGGCGCAAGGTTAGTCTGTTCAAAACATGGTTCCTTGAGTTTCTTGTCGAGCAAAATACCCGAAATTATCCCTAAGCAAGAGGTGATTTTGTAGCTATCGCCACGGAGGTCGGGAGTCTCAAGGACGAGCTGCTGCAGGCCAAGAAGGAAGCGGCCGAGCAGGCGGCTGCCGAACTCGTGTTGGTGAAAACTAAACGCGAGAAGCATGAGGTCAGGGTGGCAGAAGTGTAGCAAGAGCTCAAGGATGCCATCACTAAATGTGAGGACCTTGAGCAGAAAAATAAGGATCACGCCACCCAGCTGGCGAACATGAAGATGGAGATCCAAGAGGCGCGGTCGAAGACACGATGCGCTCGGGAGGAGCTCCAACAAGTAAAGCAAATTGCAAATGGTAAGCAGTACTTACCGCAGAGTGTCTTTGGTGGCCAGAGATTCACGTTTCTCACCTGGGTTTGGAATTCCGCGGGCGCATTTGCGGAGCTCCTGAGGAGTGTGGCTGAAACAGCAAGGCACTATGTGGCTCGGGAGGGTGACACCGAGCTGAGGCTATTTTGGGCGCAGTTCCAGGCGCCCGATCACCCTCCCCTCCTCATAAATCAGATGAAACAATTGATGGAGCTGCACCGCATGGCGGAGCTGGCCATGAAGGACCTGTGTGTTCGGGTGTGGCCGTCCGAACGCATACCGAGCAACTATTTTGGTCTTGTGGCGAAGCTGTGTGATTCTGCTGTCCGTGTTGAGACCGTTAAGCACTCGGTGTGTATCAAGGGGGGTCAGATGGCGTTCTCGAAGACCATGGTGCATTGGCCAAAGATCAAGCCCATCAAGATGGCCACTGGACCGCCTCTAGCTGGAAAGGAGCATAGGTGCCCAGAGTAGTACTTCTCCGTTGTGATGGACGGTGCCCAGGCAGCAGAGGCGCAGTGCTCGAAGGATGTACTTGATACGTCTCCAACGTATCTATAATTTTTGATTGCTTCATGCTATATTATATTCTGTTTTGGATGATTAATGGGCTTTGTTATACACTTTTATATTATTTTTGGGACTAACCTATTAACCGGAGGCCCAGCCCAGAATTGCTGTTTTTTGCCTATTTCAGTGTTTCGCAGAAAAAGAATATCAAACGGAGTCCAAACGGAATGAAACCTTCGGGAACGTGATTTTCGGAACAAACGTGATCCAGAGGACTTGGACCCTACGTCAAGAAAGCAACCAGGAGGGCACGAGGTAGGGGGCACGCCTACCCACCTGGGCACGCCCTCCACCCTCGTGGGGCCCACGTTGCTCCACCGACGTACTTCTTCCTCCTATATATACCTACGTACCCCCAAACCAACAGAAGCATCCACGCAAACCTAATTCCACCGCCGCAACCTTCTGTACCCGTGAGGTCCCATCTTGGGGCCTTTTCCGGCGTCCTGCCGGAGGGGGCATTGATCACGGAGGGCTTCTACATCAACACCATAGCCTCTCCGATGATGTGTGAGTAGTTTACCTCAGACCTTCGGGTCCATAGTTATTATCTAGATGGCTTCTTCTCTCTTTTTGGATCTCAATACAATGTTCTCCCCCTCTCTTGTGGAGGTCTATTCGATGTAATCTTATTTTGCGGTGTGTTTGTTGAGACCGATGAATTGTGGGTTTATGATCAAGTTTATCTATGAACAATATTTGAATCTTCTCTGAATTCTTTTATGTATGATTGGTTATATTTGCAAGTCTCTTCGAATTATCAGTTTGGTTTGGCCTACTAGATTGATCTTTCTTGCAATGGGAGAAGTGCTTAGCTTTGGGTTCAATCTTGCGGTGTCCTTTCCCAGTGACAGTAGGGGCAGCAAGGCACGTATTGTATTGTTGCCATCGAGGATAACAAGATGGGGTTTATTTCATATTGCATGAGTTTATCCCTCTACATCATGTCATCTTGCTTAAAGCGTTACTCTGTTCTTATGAACTTAATACTCTAGATGCATGCTGGATAGCGGTCGATGTGTGGAGTAATAGTAGTAGATGCAGGTAGGAGTCGGTCTACTTAACACGGACGTGATGCCTATATACATGATCATATCTAGATATTCTCATAACTATGCTCAATTCTATCAATTGCTCAACAGTAATTTGTTCACCCACCGTAATACTTATGCTCTTGAGAGAAGCCACTAGTGAAACCTATGGCCCCCGGGTCTATTTTCCATCATATTAATTTCCCTACAACAAGCTATTTCTGGCACCGTTTATTTTGCTTTTATTTTACTTTGCATCTTTATTATAAAAATACCAAAAATATTATCTTATCATACATATCAGATCTCACTTTCGTAAGTGACCGTGAAGGGATTGACAACACCTTTATTGCGTTGGTTGCGAGGTTTTTATTTGTTTGTGTAGGTGCGAGGGACTCATGCGTGGCCTCCTACTGGATTGATACCTTGGTTCTCAAAAACTGAGGGAAATACTTACGCTACTTTACTGCATCACCCTTTCCTCTTCAAGGCAAAACCAACGCAGTTCTCAAAAGGTAGCAAGAAGGATTTCTGGCGCCGTTGCCGGGGAGTCTACGCCAAAGTCAACATACCAAGTACCCATCACAAACTCTTATCTCCCGCATTACATTATTTGCCATTTGCCTCTCGTTTTCCTCTCCCCCACTTCACCCTTGCCATTTTATTTGCCCTCTCTTTTCCGTTTGCCTCTTTTTCGCTCGCTTCTTGTTTGCTCGTGTGTTGGATCACTTGCTTGTCACGATGGCTCAAGATAATACCAAATTGTGTGACTTTACCAATACCAACAACAATGATTTTCTTAGCACTCCGATTGCTCCCCTTACTGATGCTGAATCTTGTGAAATTAATGCTGCTTTGTTGAATCTTGTTATGAAAGATCAATTCGTCAGCCTTCCTAGTGAAGATGCCGCTACCCATCTAAATAGCTTCGTTGATTTGTGTGTATGCAAAAGAAGAAATATGTGGATAATGATATTGTTAAATTGAAGCTATTCCCTTTTTCGCTTAGAGATCGTGCTAAAGCTTGGTTTTCGTCTTTGCCTAAAAATAGTATTGATTCATGGAATAAGTGCAAAGATGCTTTTATCTCTAAGTATTTTCCTCCCACGAAGATCATCTCTCTTAGAAACGATATTATGAATTTTAAGCAACTTGATCATGAACATGTTGCACAAGCTCGGGAGAGTATGAAGTTAATGATACGTAATTGCCCTACACATGGTTTGAATCTTTGGATGATTATACAAAAATTTTATGCCGGATTGAATTTTGCTTCTAGAAACCTTTTAGATTCGGCCGCGGGAGGCACTTTTATGGAAATCACTTTAGGAGAAGCTACTAAACTCCTAGATAATATTATGGTTAATTATTCTCAATGGCACACCGAAAGATCTACTAATAAAAAAGTGCATGCGATAGAAGAAATCAATGTTTTGAGTGGAAAGGTGGATGAACTTATGAAATTATTTGCTACTAAAAGTTTTTTTTTCTGATCCTAATGATATGTCTTTGTCTACTTTGATTGAGAATAATAATGAATCTATGGATGTGAATTTTGTTGGTAGGAATAATTTTGGTAACAACGCGTATAGGGGAAACTTTAATCCTAGGCCGTATCCTAGTAATTCCTCTAATAATTATGGTAATTCCTACAAAAATTCTTATGGAAATTTCAATAAGATGCCTTCTGAATTTGAGACTAGTGTTAAGGATTTTATGAATTCGCAAAAGAATTTCAATGCTTTGCTTGAAGAAAAATTGCTTAAAGTTGATGAATTGGCTAGCAACGTTGATAGAATTTCTCTTGATGTTGATTCTTTGAAACTTAGATCTATTCCACCTAAGCATGATATCAATGAGTCTCTCAAGGACATGAGAATTTCCATTGATGAGTGCAAAGAAAGAACCGCTAGGATGCGTGCTAAAAAAGATTGCTTTGTGAAAGTGTGTTCTTCTAGTTTCTATGAAAATAAAGATGAAGATCTAAAAGTTATTGATGTGTCCCCTATTAAATCTTTGTTTGGAAATATGAATCTTGATAATGATGGGACTGAATATGATCCACCTTTACCTAGAAGGCGTTCCAAAAATTCAGAGTTTTTAGATCTTGATGCTAAAATTGATAAAAGTGGGATTGAAGAGATCAAAACTTTAGATATCAATGAACCCACTATTTTGGATTTCAAGGAATTTAATTATGATAATTGCTCTTTGATAGATTGTATTTCCTTGTTGCAATCGGTGCTAAATTCTCCTCATGCTTATAGCCAAAATAAAGCTTTTACCAAACATATCGTTGATGCTTTAATGCAATCTTATGAAGAAAAGCTTGAGTTAGAAGTTTCCATCCCTAGAAAACTTTATGATGAGTGGGAACCTACTATTAAATTAAAATTAAAGATCATGAATGCTATGCTTTGTGTGATTTGGTTGCTAGTGTTTCCACGATTCCAAAAACTTTACGTGATTTGCTAGGTTTCCGTGAATTTGATGATTCCTCTTTAAACTTGCACCTTGCGGATTCCACCATTAAAAAACCTATGGGAAGAATTAATGATGTTCTTATTGTTGCAAATAGGAACTATGTGCCCGTAGATTTCATCGTTCTTGATATAGATTGTAATCCTTCATGTCCTAGTATTCTTGGTAGACCTTTCCTTAGAACGATTGGTGCAATTATTGATATGAAGGAAGGGAATATTAGATTCCAATTTCCGTTAAAGAAAGGCATGGAACACTTCCCTAGAAATAAGATAAAATTACCTTATGAATCTATTATGAGAGCCACTTATGGATTGCCTTCCAAAGATGGCAATATCTACATCTATCCTTGCTTTTATGCCTAGCTAGGGGCGTTAAACGATAGCGCTTGTTGGGAGGCAACCCAATTTTATTTTTAGTTTTTTTGCTTTTTGCTTCTGTTTAGGAATAAATATTTGATCTAGCCTCTGGTTAGATTTGTTTTTATGTCTTAATTAGTGTTTGTGCCAAGTTAAACCTATAGGATCTTCTTGGATGATAGTTATTTCATCTTGCTGAAAATTCCAGAAACTTTCTGTTCACGAAAACAATTGTTAAAATTCACCAGAACGTGATAAAATATTTATTCCAATTGCTGCTGATCAATAAACAAATTTTCTAGGTCGTCCTATTTTGGCTGAATTTTTTGAGTTCCAGAAGTTTTCGTTAGTTAGAGATTACTACAGACTGTTCTGTTTTTGACAGATTCTGTTTTTCGTGTGTTGTTTGCTTATTTTGATGAATCTATGGCTAATAAAATAGTTTATAAACCATAGAGAAGTTGGAATACAGTAGGTTTAACACCCATATAAATAAATAATGAGTTCATTACAGTACCTTGAAGTGGTGTTTTGTTTTATTTCGCTAACGGAGCTCACGAGATTTTCTGTTAAGTTTTGTGTTGTGAAGTTTTCAAGTTTTGGGTAAAAGATTTGATGGATTATGGAATAAGGAGTGGCAAGAGCCTAAGCTTGGGGATTCCCATGGCACCAATCTAAGGACACCAAAAAGCCAAAGCCTGGGGATGCCCCGGAAGGCATCCCCTCTTTCGTCTACTTCCATCGGTAACTTTACTTGGAGCCATATTTTTATTAACCACATGATATGTGTTTTGCTTGGAGCGTCTTGTATTATTTCAGTCTTTATTTGTTAGTTTGCCACAATCATCCTTGCTGTAGACACATTTTGAGAGAGACACACATGATTCGGAATTTATTAGAATACTCTATGTGCTTCACTTATATCTTTTGAGCTATATAGTTTTTACTCTAGTGCTTCACTTATATCTTTTAGAGCACGGTGGTGGATTTGTTTTATAGAAACTATTATTCTCTCATGCTTCACTTATATTATTTTGAGAGTCTTAAACAGCATGGTAATTTGCTTAAATTGGGAAATTAATCCTAATATGTTGGGTATGCAAAACTAGTAAAAAACTTTCTTATGAGTGCATTGAATACTAAGAGAAGTTTGACGCTTGATGATTGTTTTGAGATATGGAGGTGGTGATATTAAAGTTGTGCTAGTTGAGTAGTTGTGAAATTGAGAAATACTTGTGTTAAAGTTTGCAAGTCCCGTAGCATGCACGTATGGTAAACGTTATGTAACAAATTTGAAACATGAGGTATTCTTTTATTGTCTTCCTTATGAGTGGCGGTCGGGGACGAGCGATGGTCTTTTCCTACCAATCTATCCCCCTAGGAGCATGCGCGTAATGCTTGGTTTTTGATGACTTGTAGATTTTTGCAATAAGTACATGAGTTCTTTATGACTAATGTTGAGTTCATGGATTATACGCACTCTTACCCTTCCATCATTGCTAGCCTCTTCGGTACCGTTCATTGCCCTTTCTCACATTGAGAGTTGGTGCAAACTTCGCCGGTGCATCCAAACCCCATGATATGATACGCTCTATCACACATAAACCTCCTTATATCTTCCTCAAAACAGCCACCATACCTACCTATTATGGCATTTCCATAGCCATTCTGAGATATAGTGCCATGCAACTTTCCACCGTTCCATTTATCATGACACGTTCATCATTGTCATATTGCTTTGCATGATCATGTAGTTGACATCGTATTTGTGGCAAAGCCACCGTTCATAATTTTTCATACATGTCACTCTTGATTCATTGCCTATCCCGGTATACCGCCGGAGGCATTCATATAGAGTCATACTTTGTTCTAGTATCGAGTTGTAATCATTGAGTTGTAAATAAATAGAAGTGTGATGATCATCATTCATAGAGCATTGTCCCAAAAAAAGAGAAAGGCCAAATAAAAAAAGGCCCAAAAAATATATAAATAAAAAGGGACAATGCTACTATCCTTTTTCCACACTTGTGCTTCAAAGTAGCACCATGATCTTCATGATAGAGAGTCTCTTGTTTTGTCACTTTCATATACTAGTGGGAATTTTTCATTATAGAACTTGGCTTGTATATTCCAACAATGGGCTTCCTCAAATGCCCTAGGTCTTCGTGAGCAAGCAAGTTGGATGCACACCCACTTAGTTTATTTTGTTGAGCTTTCATGCATTTATAGCTCTAGTGCATCCGTTGCATGGCAATCCCTACCCCTCGCATTAACATCAATTGATGGGCATCTCCATAGCCCGTTGATTAGCCGCGTTGATGTGAGACTTTCTCCTTTTTTGTCTTCTCCACATAACCCCCATCATTATATTCTATTCCACCCATAGTGTTATATCCATGGCTCACGCTCATGTATTGCGTGAAGGTTGAAAAAGTTTGAGATTACTAAAGTATGAAACAATTGCTTGGCTTGTCATCGGGGTTGTGCATGATGAGAGCATTCTTTTGTGACGAAAATGGAACATGACTAAACTATATGATTTTGTAGGGATGAACTTTCTTTGTCCATGTTATTTTGAGAAGACATAATTGCTTAGTTAGTACGCTTGAAGTATTATTACTTATATGTCAATATTAAACTTTTATCTTGAATCTTTCAGATCTGAATATTCATACCACAATTAAGAGGGTTACATTAAAAAATTATGCCAAGTAGCATTCTGCATCAAAAATTCTGTTTTTATCATTTACCTACTCCAGGACGAGCAGGAATTAAGCTTGGGGATGCTTGATACGTCTCCAACGTATCTATAATTTTTTATTGCTTCATGCTATATTATATTATGTTTTGGATGATTAATGGGCTATGTTATACACTTCTATATTATTTTTGGGACTAACCTATTAACCGGAGGCCCAACCTAGAATTGTTGTTTTTGCCTATTTCAGTGTTTCACAGAAAAAGAATATCAAATGGAGTCCAAACGGAATGAAACCTTCGGGAACGTGATTTCCGGAACAAACGTGATCCAGAGGACTTGGACCCTACGTCAAGAAAGCAACCAGGAGGGCACGAGGTAGGGGGGCGCGCCTACCCCCTTGGGCACGCCCTCCACCCTCGTGGGGCCCATGTTGCTCCACCGACGTACTTCTTCCTCCTATATATACCTACGTACCCCCAAACCAACAGAAGCATCCACGAAAACCTAATTCCACCGTCACAACCTTCTGTACCTGTGAGATCCCATCTTGGGGCCTTTTCCGGCGTCCTGCCGGAGGGGGCATTGATCACGGAGGGCTTCTACATCAACACCATAGCCTCTCCGATGATGTGTGAGTAGTTTACCTCAGACCTTCGGGCCCATAGTTATTAGCTAGATGGATTCTTCTCTCTTTTTGGATACAATGTTCTCCCCCTCTCTTGTGGAGATCTATTCGATGTAATCTTCTTTTGTGGTGTGTTTGTTGAGACCGATGAATTGTGGGTTTATGATCAAGTTTATCTATGAACAATATTTGAATCTTCTCTGACTTCTTTTATGTATGATTGGTTATCTTTGCAAGTCTCTTCGAATTATCAGTTTGGTTTGGCCTACTAGATGATCTTTCTTGCAATGGGAAAAGTGCTTAGCTTTGGGTTCAATCTTGAGGTGTCCTTTCCCAGTGACAGTAGGGGCAGCAAGGCACGTATTGTATTGTTGCCATAGAGGATAACAAGACGGGGTTTATTTCATATTGCGTGAGTTTATCCCTCTACATCATGTCATCTTGCTTAAAGCGTTACTCTGTTCTTATGAACTTAATACTCTAGATGCATGTTGGATAGCGGCCGATGTGTGGAGTAATAGTAGTAGATGCAGGCAGGAATCGGTCTACTTATCACAGACGTGATGCCTATATACATGATCATACCTAGATATTCTCATAACTATGCTCAATTCTATCAATTGCTCAACAGTAATTTGTTCACCCACCGTAATACTTATGCTCTTGAGAGAAGCCACTAGTGAAACCTATGGCCCCCAGGTCTATTTTCCATCATATTAATTTCCCTACAACAAGCTATTTCTGGCACCGTTTATTTTGCTTTTATTTTACTTTGCATCTTTATTATAAAAATACCAAAAATATTATCTTATCATACATATCAGATCTCACTTTCGTAAGTGACCGTGAAGGGATTGACAACCCCTTTATTGTGTTGGTTGCGAGGTTTTTATTTGTTTGTGTAGGTGCGAGGGACTCGTGTGTGGCCTCCTACTGGATTGATACCTTGGTTCTCAAAAACTGAGGGAAATACTTACGCTACTTTACTGCATCACCCTTTCCTCTTTAACGGAAAACCAACGCAGTGCTCAAGAGGTAGCAGTACTCGTTGAGTAGTTGCATCGTGATGTATAAACTTGTGGTGAAACCTTATGCTTAATGATGCAATGGTATTTGTATGGGTTATCATACTTGTGTGTCAATTTTGACTCCTGTGCGGTCATTCCATTCTGAAAGCTACTAGTAGTCGGCTTCAGCCCCCACGTAGATGCTACGAGGGGTGTTCCATCCTCCGCACTGTAACCCTTAGCCGACGTCTCGATGCCCAGGGCGGTAGTGTAGGAGGGAAACAAGCCAGTCGGACTATGCGGCTTTATTGCTTTCACTTAGCCATAAGAGCTTGACTACAGGCGCTGGTGACTAGCCCCTAGTGTGTTTGTGATATTCGGGAGATCCGAGGTGTACACCTTTATCACTTGGTTTGGCCGAAGACAGACCCTTCGTATGACCCAGTGTATTCTCCAACGAATTTTAGTTTAACACTAGTCATCAGATCGCCGACCAGTTCTCGCGTATTATGACAGTCAGTTTTCGACTTTCTCCACTGAGGTACTTGACCGAACTAGCCGGAAGTACAATCACCGTGGTTCTCCCTTTACCTACTTAGCCGAACATGCGGAACATAAGAAGGTAAGCACAGGAGCTAGGCAACCCAACTATTGACCAAAGACATAATTCGGAACTGATGCATATAATGCGAATCCGGGACGCCGAACATAGGGGGAAGGGCGATGCCGACCTTTGATATATAGGACGAGCGTTAAGGTCAACTCCCCGGTCTGTTAGCCAGTTTACATATGAAATCATATATGTACCATACTTGATTGAGGCAGAGTCGAAGAGCAGAAAAGAGGAACAGTGTAAATAACTGTGGGGGAACCATAAAAGGTTTACTTTACTTCCAATAAGCTCATGACGTCTAGGCGTACGATCCGATCTGTCGAAAAAGAAAAAAAACTTCTACTATGGATGTCTTGTTTAAACAAAGGAAGGAAAATTTATAGATGAAAGGTTTACGTAGAGCCTTGACATATGGGTTGACACCTTTACTTTTCCCTACTGCACGTCTGCGCCTTTGCTTCTGTTCAGCGGAAGGACTCCATGGAGAGGATAGTTATCTGACGACGGGCCCTTGACAGGGAGCTTCAAGAGGTCGGTGTGTTGTTCGGGCTTGAAGCCGAATAGGTCTTAGATGGTACCAGTCCATCGTCCGAAGACGCGTTAGTCCATGGTTCGATTGAGCCGAGCTATTGGTGTTTAAGCCCCATAGCTGCCCATGGTATCTTGAGCACAAAGTTGTGACGTCGAGGCACGTAACATGCCGCTAGGGTGAGCATGCTGTGGGGGTGTATCCCTATGTGCGTTGAATGCAGGGAGGCCCTTTGGCTAGAGATAGGGCACGAGCTCGCTTGCTTGTCTCTCCCGCCTTTACGGCGAGTCGGCACTTTGGTCCTTCGACACCAGTTTGGTATTTGGCCGCCAAGGCCACAGTGTTTTCCTTGGTCCGAAGAGAGCGTTCCATATTACCTTTAACTGTGATGACACCTCTTGGTCCGGGCATTTTTAGTTTGAGGTAGGCATGGTGGGGGAAGGCGTTGAACCAAGAGAATGTCGTTTGACCTAGGAGGGCGTGATAGCTACTACGAAGGGGGGCAATGTCTAAGATCAAATCTTTGCTCGGGAAGTTGTCCGGAGAGCCGAACACTACTTCCAAGGTGAGAGTGCCCGAACAGCGGGCTTCAATGCTGGGGATAACACCCTTGAAGGTGGTGTGATAACCCACAAGTATAGGGGATCGTTTGTAGCCCTTTTCGATAAATAAGAGTGTCGAACCCAACGAGGAGCTAAAGGTAGAACAAATATTCCCTCAAGTTCTATCGACCACCGATATAACTCTACACACACTTAACATTTGCTTTACCTAGAACAAGAATAAAACTAGAAGTAATTTGCAAGAATTAAACTACGAATATATTGCAAGATAATAAAAGTTCGTTGTTTAGTAAAAAGGTTTTTTGTCACACAAGAAAGTTATTTGTCCCTAGGTGGTCGATAACTAAACCGGTGATCATTGTTGCAATTTCATATGAGGGAGAGGCATGAGCTAATATACTTTCTGTAATTGGATCGTATGCACTTATGATTGGAACTCTAGCAAGCATCCGCAACTACTAAAGATCATTAAGGTAAAACCCAACCACAGCATTAAGTATCAAGTCCTCTTTACTCCCATACGCAACAACCCACTTACTCGGGTCTGTGCTTCTATCTCTCACACCACCCAACATAAGCGAATCATGAACGTATTACAACACCCTACAGAAGTAATCCCACATGCTTGCGCGACACGGAGGGCACAGATACATCTCCTTCGTATCTATAATTTTTGTTTGACTCGTGCCAATATTCTACAACTTTCATATACTTTTGGCAACTTTTTTATATTATTTTTGGGACTAACATATTGATCTAGTGCCCAGTGCTAGTTCCTGTTGATTGCATGTTTTTTGTTTCACAGAATATCCATATCAAACGGAGTCCAAATGCCATAAAAACTTACGGAGTTTTTTGGAATATATGTAATTTTTGGGAAAAAGAATTAACGTGAGACGATGCCTGAGGGGCCCACAAGCCCTAGAGGCGCGCCTGGGAGGCTTATGGCCACCCCGTAAGGAGGTTGGTGCCCAATCGGAGTTACGAATCTCCGGGAATTTAAGAAACAGTGAAAGGCCAGAAAATAGGAGCGCAGAAACAGAAGGAAACAGAGAGAGAGAGAGAGAGAGAGAGAGAGAGAGAGAGATCCAATCTCGGAGGGGCTCTCGCCCCTCCACCGCCATGGAGGCCATGGACCAGAGGGGAAACCCTCCTCCCATCTACGAGGGAGGCCAAGGAAGAAGAAGAAGAAGGAGGGGGCTCTCTCCCCCTCTCTCCCGGTGGCGCCGGAACGCCGCCAGGGCCATCATAGTGACGACGATCTACACCAACAACTTCGCCGCCGTCATCACCAACTCTCTCCCCCTCTATGCAGCGGTGTAACACCCCTTCTCCCTGCTTTAATCTCTACTTAAACATGGTGCTCAATGCTATATATTATTTCCCAATGATGTATGGCTATCCTATGATGTTTGAGTAGATCTATTTTGTCCTATGGGTTGATTGATGATCATAATTGGTTTGAGTTGTATGGTTTATTATTGGTGCTGTCCTATGGTGCTCTTTATGTCGCGCAAGTGTGAGGGATCCATGCTGCAGGGTTTGTTGTTCATGATTCGCTTATGGTGGGTGGCCTGAGTGACATAAGCACACACCCGAGTAAGTCGGTTGTTTGCGTATGGGAGTAAAGAGGGCTTGATACTTTAATGTTATGGTTGGGTTTTACCTTAATGATCTTTAGTAGTCGAGGATGCTTGCTAGAGTTCCAATCATAAGTGCACATGATCCAAGTAGAGAAAGTATGTTAGCTTATGCCTCTCCCTCATATAAAATTGCAATAATGAATACCGGTCTAGTTATCGATTGCCTAGGGACAAATAACTTTCTTGTGACAAAAATCTCTCTACTAGAACTAACTTAGTTGTTTCTTTATCTAAACAGCCACTGGCTTTTATTTACGTGTTCTTTATTATCTTGCAAACCTATCCTATCACACCTAGAAAGTACTTCTAGTTTTATACTTGTTCTAGGTAAAGCGAACGTCAAGCGTGCATAGAGTTGTATTGGTGGTTGATAGAACTTGAGAGAATATAAATTCTACCTTTATCTCCTCATTGGGTTTGACACTCTTACTTATCTAGAAAGGCTACAATTTATCCCCTATATTTGTGGGTTATCAAGACCTTTTTCTGGCGTCGTTGCTGTCCTTGGTCGATTTATAGAATTCTTCATGCACTTGACTTATATCTTTTGAGTATGACTTTATAGAATGCTTCATGTGCTTCACTTATATCATTTGAAGTTTGGATTGCCTGTTTCTCTACACATAGAAAACAACCATTTGTAGAATGCTCTTTTGCTTCACTTATATTTGTTAGAGCGTGGGCATATCTTTTGTAGAAAGAATTAAACTCTAATGCTTCACTTATATCTATTTAGAGAGTTAACAGCAATTGGTCATTCACATGGTTAGTCATAAAATCCTACATAAAACTTGTAGATCACTGAATATGATATGTTTGATTCCTTGCAATAGTTTTGCGATATAAAGTGGTGATATTAGAGTCAACTAGTGAGTAATTGTGGATTGGTAGAAATACTTGTGTTAAGGTTTGTGATTCCCGAAGCATGCACGTACGGTGAACCGTTATGTGATGAAGTCGGAGCATGATTTATTATTGATTGTCTTCCTTATGAGTGGCTGATACGTCTCCAACGTATCTATAATTTTTTATTGTTCCATGCTATTATATTATCTGTTTTGGATGTTTAATGGGCTTTATTATGCACTTTTATATTATTTTTGGGACTAACCTATTAACCGAAAGCCCAGTGCAAATTGCTGTTTTTTTGCCTATTTCAGTGTTTCGCAGAAAAGGAATATCAAACAGAATCCAAACGGAATGAAACCTTCGCGAGGATCGTTTTTGGAACAAACGCAATCCAGGAGACT
The DNA here is from genome assembly GCF_018294505.1 of Triticum aestivum. Classification (NCBI taxonomy): domain Eukaryota; kingdom Viridiplantae; phylum Streptophyta; class Magnoliopsida; order Poales; family Poaceae; genus Triticum; species Triticum aestivum. The sequence continues at coordinate 496,308,992 of NC_057796.1, forward strand.
TGGAGTGGACGTAAAGGAAGCCATGAGGTGGCCACGAGGTAGGGAGGCGCGCCCCCCACCCTCATGGGTCCCTCGTAGCTCCACCGACCTACTTCTTTCGCCTATATACACTTATATACCCCGAAAACATCCAGGAGCTCCACAAAACCCTATTTCCACCGCCGCAACCTTCTGTACCCGTGAGGTCCCATCTTGGGGCCTTTTTCGGCGCTCCGCCGGAGGGGGAATCGATCACGGAGGGCTTCTACATCAACACCATAGCCTCTCCGATGATGTGTGAGTAGTTTACCATAGACCTTCGGGTCCATATTTATTAGCTAGATGGCTTCTTCTCTCTCTTTGGATCTCAATACAAAGTTCTCCTCGATTCTCTTGGAGATCTATTCGATGTAATACTTTTTGCGGTGTGTTTGTCAAGATCCGATGAATTGTGGGTTTATGATCAAGATTATCTATGAACAATATTTGGTTCTTCTCTGAATTCTTATATGTATGATTTGATATCTTTGCAAGTCTCTTCGAATTATCAGTTTGGTTTGGCCTACTAGATTGATCTTTCTTGCAATGGGAGAAGTGCTTAGCTTTGGGTTCAATCTTGCGGTGTCCTTTCCTAGTGACAGCAGGGGCAGCAAGGCACATATTGTATTGTTGCCATCGAGGATAAAAAGATGGGGTTTATATCATATTGCTTGAGTTTATCCCTCTACATCATGTCATCTTGCTTAATGTGTTACTCTGTTCTTATGAACTTAATACTCTAGATGCATGCTGGATAGCGGTCGATGTGTGGAGTAATAGTAGTAGATGCAGAATCGTTTCGGTCTACTTGTCACGGACGTGATGCCTATATACATGATCATGCCTAGATATTCTCATAACTATGCGCTTTTCTATCAATTGCTCGACAGTAATTTGTTCACCCACCGTAGAATTTGCTATCTTGAGAGAAGCCACTAGTGAAACCTATGCCCCCCGGGTCTATTTTCCATCATATTAATCTCCCGTCAACTAGCTATTTCTGTCGTTGTTTATTTTGCAATCTTTACTTTTCAATCTATACAACAAAAATACCAAAAATATTTATCTTATTATCTTTATCAGATCTCACTTTTGCAAGTGGCCGTGAAGGGATTGACAACCCCTTTATTGTGTTGGTTGCAAGGTTCTTATTTGTTTGTGCAGGTACTAGGGACATGCGTGTAGTCTCCTACTGGATTGATACCTTGGTTCTCAAAAACTGAGGGAAATACTTACGCTACTTTGCTGCATCACCCTTTCCTCTTCAAGGGAAAACCAACGCATGCTCAAGAGGTAGCACTGGCGGTCGGGGACGAGCGATGGTCTTTTCCTACCAATCTACCCCCTAGGAGCATGCGTATTAGTACTTTTTTCGATGGCTAATAAACTTTTGCAATAAGTTTGTGAGTTCTTTATGACTAATGTTGAGTCCATGGATTATACGCACTCTTACCCTTCCACCATTTCTAGCCTCTTCGATACCGTGCATTGCCCTTTCTCACCTCGAGAGTTGGTGCAAACTTCACCAGTGCATCCAAACCCCGTGATATGATACGCTCTATCACACATAAGCCTCCTTATATCTTCCTCAAAACAGCCACCATACCTACCTATCATGTCATTTCCATAGCCATTCCGAGATATATTGACATGCAACTTCCATCATTATCATATACATTTTTTTGAATATAACATTATCATATACATGACTTGATCATTCATTGTCATATTGCTTTGCATGATCGTAAGATAGCTACCATGATATTTCATGGCTTGTCCGTTTTTTGATATCTTTGCTATGCTAGATCATTGCACATCCTAGTACACTGCCAGAGGCATTCATATAGAGACATACTTTGTTCTAGATATCAAGCTATAATATTGAGTTATAAGTAAATAAAAAGTGTGATGATCATAATTATTAGAGCATTGTCCCAGTGAGGAAAGGATGATGGAGACTATGATCCCCCCACAAGTCGGGATGAGACTCCGGACAAAAAAAATAAAAAAAGAGGCCAAAAAAAGGGAGAGAGCAAAAAAAACACAAAAAACATGAGAGAAAAAGAGAGAAGGGGCAATGCTACTATCCTTTACCACACTTGTGCTTCAGAGTAGCACCATTTTTTCATATAGAGAGTCTCCTATGTTGTCACTTTCATATACTAGTCGGAATTTTTCATTATAGAACTTGGTTTGTATATTCCGATGATGGGCTTCCTCAAACTGCCCTAGGTCTTCGTGAGCAAGCAAGTTGGATGCACACCCACTTAGTTTATTTTGAGATTTCATACACTTATAGCTCTAGTGCATCTGTTGCATGGCAATCCCTACTCACTTGCATCGATATCAATTGATGGACATCTCCATAGCCCATTAATTTGCCTAGTTGATGTGAGACTTTTTCCTTTTTGTCTTCTCCTCACAACCACCATATTATATTCCACCTATAGTGCTATATCCATGGCTCACGCTCATGTATTGCGTGAAAGTTGAAAAGGCTTGAGAACATTAAAAGTATGAAACAATTGCTTGGCTTGTCATCGGGGTTGTGCATGATGAAATACTTTGTGTGATGAAGATGGAGCATAGCCAGACTATATGATTTTGTAGGGATAACTTGTTTAGCCATGATATTTAGAGAAGACATGATTGCTTTATTAGTATGCTTGAAGTATTATTGTCTTTATGTCAAACTATAGACTATTGTTTTGAATCACTCGTGTCTTAATATTCATGCCATGATTAGATTATGTGATCAACATTATGCTAGGTAGCATTTCACATCAAAAATTATCTTTTTTATCATTTACCTACTCGAGGACGAGCATGAATTAAGCTTGGGGATGCTGATACGTCTCCGTCGTATCTATAATTTTTGATTGTTTCATGCCAATATTCTACAACTTTCATATACTTTTGGCAACTTTTTATATTATTTCTGGGACTAACATATTGATCCAGTGCCCAGTGCCAGTTCCTGTTTGTTGCGTGTTTTTTGTTTCTCAGAATATCCATATCAAACGGAGTCCAAACGCGATAAAAACTTACGGAGATTTTTTCTTGGAATATATGTGACTTTTGGGAAAAATAATCAACGCGAGACGATGCCCGAGGGGCCCACAAGCCCTAGGGGCGCGCCCTCCTACTCTGGGCGCGCCTGGGAGGCTTGTGGCCACTCCGTAAGGCGGTTGGTGCCCTTCTTCGGCCACAAGTAAGATAATATCTGGATAAAAAATCATGTTAAAATTTCAGCCCAATCGGAGTTACGGATCTCCGGGAATTTAATAAATTGTGAAAGGCTAGAAAACAGGAACGCAGAAACAGAAGGAAACAAAGAGAGAGATATCCAATCTCAGAAGGGATATCGCCCCTCCGCCACCATGGAGGCCATGGACCAGAGGGGAAACCCTCCTACCATCTAGAGGGCAGGCCAAGGAAGAAGAAGAAGAGCGGCTCTCTCCCAGTGGCACGGGAACACCGCCGGGGCCATCATCGTGATGACGATCTACACCAACAACTTTGCCGCGGTCATCACCAACTCTCTCCCCGTCTATGCAGCAGTGTAACACCCCTTCTCCCTGCTATAATCTCTACTTAAATATGGTGCTCAACGCTATATATTATTTCCCAATGATGTATGGCTATCCTATGATGTTTGAGTAGATCCGTTTTGTCCTATGGGTTGATTGATGATCATGATTGGTTTGAGTTGTATGTTTTATTATTGGTGTTGTCCTATGGTGCTCTCCGTGTCACGCAAGCATGAGGGATCCCCGTTGTAGGGTTTACAATATGTTCATGATTCGCTTATGGTGGGTGGCGTGAGTGACAGAAGCACATACCCGAGTAAGTAGGTTGTTTGCGTATGGGATTAAACATAACTTGATACTTTAATGCTATGGTTGGGTTTTACCTTAATGATATTTAGTAGGTGTGGATGCTTGCTAGAGTTCCAATCATAAGTGCATATGATCCAAGTAGATAAAGTATGTTAGCTTATGCCTCTCCCTCATATAAAATTGTAATAATGATTACCGGTCTAGTTATCAATTCCCTAGGGACAAATAACTTTCTTGTGACAAAAAATCTCTCTACTAAAACTAACTTAGTTGTTTATTTATCTAAATAGCCCCTAGCTTTTATTTACGTGTTCTTTATTATCTTGCAAACCTATCCTATCACACCTACAAAGTACTTCTAGTTTAACACTTGTTCTAGGTAAAGCGAACGTCAAGCATGCGTAGAATTGTATCGGTGGTTGATAGAACTTGAGAGAATATAAATTCTACCTTTAGCTCCTCGTTGGGTTTGACACTCTTACTTATCGAGAAAGTCTATAGTTGATCCCTTATACTTGTGGGTTATCAGGAATCATAGGACAACACCAAAATAATACATACAACTCAAACGAATCATGATCATCTATCAACCCATAGGACAAAATGGATCTACTCAAACATCATAGAATAACCACATATCATTGGGAAATAATATATAGTGTTGAGCATCATCTTTAAGTATAGATTACAGTGGAGAAATGAGGTGTTACACCACTGTATAGAGGGGGGAGAGTTGGTGTTGACGGCGGCGCAGTTGTTGATGTAGATTGCTACGATGATTGCCCCGGCGGCGCTCCGGTGCCACCGAGAGAGAGGGGGAGAGAGCACCATCCTTATTCTTCTTCCTTGGCCTCCCCCTAGATGGGAGGAGATTTCCCCCTCTAGTCCATGACTGCCATGGCGGCGGAGGGGCAGTAGCCCCTCTGAGAATGGATCTCCATCTCTATTCTCTTATGTTTCACATTCCCCAGATCTGGCTGAAAACCGTTTCTTAAATATCCAGAGATCCGTAACTCCGATTATGTTGAGATTTTAACATGATTTTTTCGGATATAAGCTTCCTTGCGCCCGACGTAGAGCTCCAACCGACTTATGAGGAGGCCATGATACATCACCATGTGCCTGGGCTGCCGGGCGCCCAGGTGTCTCGTGGGGGCTGTGGGCCTCCTTTTGTGTTGATTCCACCTCCCACAAATCACAAATATTCCAAAATAATTCTCCATGAAATTTTATTTCACTTGGACTTTTTTTGATATGGATATTCTACAAAACAAAAAACATGCAAAAAACAGGAACTGGCACTGGGTACTGGATCAATATGTTAGTCCAATAAATCATACAAAATGTTGCCAAAAGTATGTGAAAGTGGTACAATATTGGCATGAAACAATAAAAAAATTATAGATACAACGGAGACTATCAACATCCCCAAGCTTAATTCCTGCTCGTCCTCGAGTAAGTAATTAATAAAAAGATAATTTTTGATGTGCAGTGCTACCTAGCATAAACTTGATGATATATCTAATCATGGCATGTATATTAAGACATAAGTGATTCAAATCAATAGTCTATAATTTGACATAAAGACATTAATACTCAGGCATCCCAACAAACAATCATGTCTTTCAAAATATCAATGCTAAAGAAAGCTATCCCTACAAAATCATATAGTCTTGTTATGCTCTGTCTTCTTAACACAAAGTATTGATCATGCACAACCCCGTTGACAAGCCGAGCAATTGGTTCACACTTTTTAATGCGCTTTAGCTTTTTCAACCCCCACGCGATACATGAGCGCAAGCCATGGATATATCACTATGGGTGGAATAGAGTATGATGATAGGGGTAAACATAGAGAAGACAAAAAAGTAAGAAAGTCTCACATCGATGCGGCTACTCAACGGGCTATGGAGATGCCCGTCAATTGATATCAATGCGAGGAGTAGGGATTGCCATGCAACGGATGCACTAAGAGCTATAAGTGTATGAAAACTCAACATGAAAACTAAGTGGGTGTGCATCTAACTCTATAATGAAAAATTCCCACTAGTATATGGAAGTGACAACATAGGAGACTCTCTATATGAAAAACATGGTGCTACTTTGAAGCACAAGTGTGGAATTAGCATGCCCCTTCTCTCTTTATCTCTTTTTCATTTCTTTTCTTTTTCTTTTTTTCTTCTTTTTTCTCTTTTTGTCCGGAGTCTCATCCTGACTTGTGGGGGAATCATAGTCTCTATCATCCTTTCCTCATTGGGACAATGCTCTAATAATGAATAATTATGATAATCACACTTCTATTTACTTACAACTCAATATTACAACTCGATACGTAAAACAAAGTATGATTTTATATGAATGCCTCTAGTAGTGTAGCAGGATGGGCAATGATCTAGCGTAACAACGATATCAAAAAACGGACAAGCCTTAGAAATATCATGCTAGCTATCTTACGATCATGCAAAGCAATATGACAATGAATTCTCAAGTCATCAAAATGGAAGCGGTGGAAGTTGCATGGCAATATATCTCGGAATGGCCATGGAAGGGCCATAATAGGTAGGTATGGTGGTTGTTTTGAGGAAGAAATAACAAGGCTTATGTGTGATAGGGCGTATCATATCACGGGATTTGGATGCACCGGCGAAGTTTGCATCGACCCTCAAGGTGAGAAAGGGCAATGCACGGTACCGTAGAGGCTGGCAAATTGCGGAAAGGTAAGAGTGCATATAATCCATGGACTCACATTAGTCATAAAGAACTCATATACTTATTGCGAAAGTTTATTAGCCCTTGAAGAAAAGTACTACTACGCCTACCCCCTAGGGGGATATATTGGTAGGAAAATACCATCGCTCGTCCCCGACCGCCACTCATAAGGAAGACAGTCAATAATAAATCATGCTCCAACTTCATAGCATAACGAGAGACTATACGTGCATGCTTCGGGAATCACAAACCTTAACACCAATATTCTTACTAACCACAACCATTTACTAGTACCTCCCACATATTATCATCTCTATATCACAAAACTATTGCAAGGAATCAAACATATCATATTCAGTGATCCACAAGTTTTATGTAGGATTCTATGACTAACCATGCAAATGACAAATTCCTGTTGACTCTCTAAATAGATATAAGTGAAGCAAGAGAGTTTAATTTTTCTACAAAAGACCATGCTCTAACAAATATAAGTGAATAAAAATAGCATTCTACCAATAACGGTTTTCTATGTGAAGAGAAACAGACAATCCAAACTTCAAATGATATAAGTGAAGCACATGAAGCATTCTGTAAAGCCATACTCAAAAGATATAAGTGAAGTGCAATGAGAATTCTATAAATCAACCATGGACTATCTCATACCAGCATGGTGCATAAAAGAAAAGTGAAAACTAAACACAAAAGACACTCCGAGATTTACATATATCACATGAACGAAATTAAAATGAAAACATACCGATACTTGTTGAAGAAAGATGGGATGCCTTCCGGGGCATCCCCAAGCTTAGACGCTTGAGTCTCCTTGGATATTTACTTGGGGTGCCTTGGGCATCCCCAAGCTTGAGCTCTTGCCTCTCCTCCTTCTCCTCATATCGAGACCTCCTCGATCTTTGAACACTTCATCCACACAAAACTTAATAGAAGACTGGTGAGGTCTGTTAGTAATAAAGAAAATTACTACTTTAAGTACTGTTGCAAACCCATTAATATTTTGTTTTTGCATTATCCCTGCTGTATTATAACTTCTCCATGCTTATACCACCGATAAAATCGATAGTTTCATCAAAACAAGCAAAACAATACATAAAAAACAGAATCTGTCTTAAACAAGACAGTCTGTAGTAATCTGAACTTTGACCATACTTCTGTAACTCCAACAATTCTGAAAAATTAGGACAAAATAAACAATTTTCATAGCAGTACTGTGTAAAACTTTCAGAATTTTTGCACGTTCCAGTAAAATGTAAAATCACGTACTACGAAAAAAGTTTCTGTTTTTGCACCGCACATACCAACAGGCAATCTAATCATCCTAAAGGCAAATCTTGGCACATTATTTTTATAATACAATGGATTTGCACAAGGGGGTAATTATTTTTGTTGAAAAGTTTCTGTAATTCAAGATTCACAAAGTTTCCAGGCATGAACAAAGTTCAAGGCATGCTCCCGCTTCCACGGTGCTCGTCTTTCTCACTATCACTTTTCTTTTTGTGAAGTTTAGAGTTCCCCTCTATATTTTTTTAAACTTTATAAAAGCACTCAACAGAATAAAATGACTTCCTAAAACTTCCGGGTTGTCTCCCTGGCAGCGATTTCTTTAAAGCCATTAATCTAGGCATAAAGTGCTCAAATAATGGATCTACCCAGATCCCAAGGTATATCAAAGCCAATTTTAATTGGCAATGATTTGTAGTTTAGTAGCGATCACAAAGCAACATATATCATGCAATGACGAATTCTAACTCTCTTTATATGCCTCGGCATGTCATAAAAGAACAATTCATGCACATCAAATAAAGGCCAATACATAGCATAAGCAGTTTCTTGCAATTTTATCATGTTGGAAACATAAAGAGATGGAGATGTAGTCCCTCTCTCATAATAATTGAAACTAGGAACAGCAAGCACATGCATATTATATACATCAAAATCATCATGTGTAGTAGCAAAATGCAACCCATCAATATAATCCTTAATAAGAGAAAACTTCTCCGATAGAGTGTAGTTTGGAGAATTCAAAAGGATAATAGGACTATCATGTGTGGGTGCAATAGCAACAATTTCATTCTTAACATAAGGAACTATAGCAAGTTCATCTCGATAAGCATAATTCAAATTGGCATCTTGGCCACAAGCATAGAAAGCATCAATTTCATCAAAAAGGGATATTTCAAATGAATCAACTGGATCATAGCAATTATCATAGCGTTCATCCTTCGGTAACAACGAAGGGATATTAAACAATGTATGAGTTGAAGAGTTACTCTCATTAGAAGGTGGGCACGGGTGATCAATCCACTCTTCCTCCTTTTGTTCTTCGCTCTCCTCCTCATCTTTTTCATCTAATGAGATCACATTGTCATCAATTTCTTCTTCTATAGACTCCTGCAAAATATTATTCTCTTCTTGGACAGTGGAGGATTCCTCAGTATATGGTTTAATATAAGCATTAGAAGCATAATTTTCATAGCAATATTTAAGTATGGCAAAACTTCCATATTTGTAAAGAGTAGTGATGACCCACAAGTATAGGGGATCTATCGTAGTCCATTCGATAAGTAAGAGTGTCGAACCCAACGAGGAGCAGAAGGAAATGACAAGTGGTTTTCAGCAAGGTATTCTCTGCAAGCACTGAAATTATCGGTAACAGGTAGTTGTGTGATAAGATAATTCGTAACAGTTAACAAGTAACAAAAGTAAACAAGGTGCAGCAAGGTGGCCCAATCCTTTTGGTAGCAAAGGACAAGCCTAGATGAACTCTTATATAAAGCAAAGCGCTCCCGAGGACACATGGGAATTGTTGTCAAGTTAGTTTTCATCATGCTCATATGATCCGCGTTCGTTACTTTGATAATTTGATATGTGGGTGGACCGGTGCTTGGGTGCTGCCCTTCCTTGGACAAGCCTCCCACTTGTGATTAACCCCTCTCGCAAGCATCCGCAACTATGAAATAAGTATTAAGGTAAACCTAACCATAGCATGAAACATATGGATCCAAATCAGCCCCTTATGAAGCAACGCATAAACTAGGGTTTAAGCTTCTGTCACTCTAGCAACCCATCATCTACTTATTACTTCCCAATGCCTTCCCCTAGGCCCAAACAATGGTGAAGTGTCATGTAGTCGATGTTCACATAACACCACTAGAGGGGAGACAACATATATCTCATCAAAATATCGAACGAATACCAAATTCACATGATTACTTATAACAAGACTTCTCCCATGTCCTTAGGAACAAACATAACTACTCAAAAAGCATATCCATAATCATAATCAGAGGAGTATTAATTATCATTAAGGATATGAAAATATAATCTTCCACCGGATAAACCAACTAGCATCAACTACAAGGAGTAATCAACACTACTAGCAACCCACAAGTACCAATCTGAGGTTTCGGGACCAAGATCGAATACAAGAGATGAACTAGGGTTTAAGAGGAGATGGTGCTGGTGAAGATGTTGATGGAGATTGACCCCCTCTTGATGAGAGGATAGATGGTGATGACGATGGCTTCGATTTCCCCCTCCCAGAGGGATGTTTCCCCGACAGAACAGCTCCGTCGGAGCCCTAGATTGGTTCTGCCCAGGTTCCGCCTCGAGACGGTGGCACTTCGTCCCGAAAGCTTCTCTCTCATTTTTTCAGGCCAAAATACACCATATAGCCAAAGATGGGCATCGGAGGCATGCCAGGGGGCCCACAAGGTCGGGGGGCGCGCCCTCCACCCTTGTGGCTAGCTGGTGGCCCCCCTCTGGTACTTTCTTCACCCAATATTTTTTATATATTCCAAAAATAAGCTCCGTGAAGTTTCAGGACTTTTGGAGTTGTGAAGAATAGATCTCTAATATTTGCTCCTTTTCTAGTCCAGAATTCCAGCTGCCGGCATTCTCCCTCTTCATGTAAACCTTATAAAATAAGATATAATAGGCATAATTATTGTGATATAATGTGTTATAATAACCCATAATGCAACAAATATCGATATAAAAGCATGATGCAAAATGGACGTATCAACTCCCCCAAGCTTAGACCTTGCTTGTCCTCAAGTGAAAGCCGACATCGATAAACATGTCCACATGTTTAGAGATAGAGGTGTCGATAAAAATAAAATACGTACATGAGGGCATCATGATCGTCTTTAGAACAGCAACACATATTGTCATATAATTTCTTATGCTAAAGTAACAATTCGTTCACAAAGTAAAGTATGAATCAGAAACTTCATTCAAAACTAACAAACTATGATCTCAGTCATTGAAGCAATTGCAATTTATCATAACATCGGAAAGAGTCAATTAAAGAGCTTTTTAGCGAGTCCACATACTCAACTATCATATGATCTTTCACATTGCTAACACTCACGCGATACTTATGGGTTCAAAGCTTCAATCGGACACAGAGAAAGATAGGGGCTTATAGTTTCGCCTCCAAACCTTTTACCTCAAGGGTAATGTCAACAATAATACTTTATGAAAACCTACATCCGAGTGGATATATATTCGGATCTCTCCAACATATAGTGCTTGCCAAAGGAAAAAGTATAAAAAAGGAAAGGTGATGATCACCATGACTCTTGTATAAGGGTAGAAGATAAAAGCGAAAGATAGGCCCTTCGCATAGGGAAGCAGAGGTTGTCATGCGCTTTTATGGTTGGATGCACAAAATCTTAATGCAAAAGAACGTCACTTTTATATTGCCGCTTCTGATAAGGACCATTATTATGCAGTCCGTCGCTTTTATTTTTTCCATATCACAAGTTCGTATAAAGCTTATTTTCTTCACACTAATAGATCATATATATTTAGAAGAGCAATTTTTATTGCTTGCACCGATGACAACTTACTTGAAGAATCTTACTCAATCCATAGGTAGGTATGGTGGACTCTCATGGCAAAACTGGGTTTAGGGATGTTTGGAAGCACAAGTAGTATCTCTACTTGGTGCAAAGAATTTGTCTAGCTTGAGAGGGAAAGGCAAGCTCAACATGTTGGATGATCCATGACAATACAACTTCTATTCGGATATAAGCAAACATAACTCATTATGTTGTCTTCCTTGTCCAACATCAACTTTTTAGCATGTCATATTTTAATGAGTGCTCACAATTACAAAATATGTCCAAGATAGTATATTTATATGTGAATCCTCAACAATGACCAAAACTATGTTTGTCAACTCTCAACAACTTTTATTCAGCATACTCTTTAAATGTGAAATCATTACTCTCCATAAGATCAATATATGATCTTTTTATTTCTTTTTATTTCTTTCTATTTAATTCCCTCAAGATCATAGCAAGAAAGCAAAGCCCTCAACTCGAAACTACTCTTTATTATATATCTCAAGGACTCGATTACATAGAGGGAACATAAAGCAAAACTCACGGCTAGATCATACTAAAACTTTATTCTACTAGATCAAGATATAACCAAAAGGGTCGAACTAAGAAAAACAATAAAGATAGAGGTGTGATGGTGATATGATACCGGGGCACTCCCCCAAGCTTGGCAGTTGCCAAGGGGAGTGCCCATACCCATGTAATTAGATCTCTTTCTTCGGAGGTGGTGATGATGGAGTTGTTGATGATGTAGGCTTGTCGTCCATCTTCCACGGCATAGGCTCACCATCGTAGAAGGATCAACGAGTCTCCGGGATCATCAAATCTGCAGCCAAACTCATCCTCTTAAATCTGTATTCATACTCACAGTTTTGGTTTTGCAGGTCATAGATCTGGGCTTGGAGGCGCTCGATTTTCTCGTGAAGCTTGAAGATGGCCTCCCCAATGTTCTTGGCATCCATCTTGTGATCATTGGTGGACTCCGCAATCATCCTGTGATTAGCGTTGAGTCCACGTTCCACCATCCCTTGGCACTTGAAAACTTGCTGCTCCATTGCTTCGAGTCTTGTCGCCACGCTTCCAGCCTTCTTTGGCCCCTCAACATGGCGGATGTGCAGCACCCCCTCACGCATCTCAATGGTTTGAGGGTGTTGCAGCACCTCCGCGAGGTAAGGGTTGATGACCTTCTCAAAAAACTTGTCCTTGGGGGCACTTGGAGACGTCATGGTGATCTAGATCTGTCAGAAAAACAGCTCAAAACAAAAACAGGAGATATTGTCGTGGTACGGTGGTCAAAACCTTCGGGAGATTATATAATGAATTTTTACCGACCAAAAGAAGTATCCTGCAAGAAAACAGAGTCCGGAGGGCACAGGAGGTGGCCACAAGGACGGGGGGGGGGGCAGGGGGGTAGGGCACGCCCTCCACCCTTGTGGACGCCTTGTGTCTCTTTCGGACTACTTTTAATTTTCCTAATTTTTTGAATATTCCAAAATGGAGAAAATTTATCATTGGAAACGTTTTGGACTCGGTTTACTTACCGTACCACATACCTATTCCTTTTCGGAGTCTGGAACATTCTGGAAAGTGCCTCTTATGTACTCCTCTAGTGTTACGATATTAATTATATTGGTCTCAACATTTATGGGAGTACCTGAGATGTAATGTTTGACTCTTTGACCGTTTACCACCTTCGGATTTGTGCCTTCGGCATTGTTGATTTTTATGGCATCGGAACGATAGACCTCCTCGATAATGTAAGGGCCTTCCCATTTAGAGAGAAGCTTTCCTGCAAAAAATCTTAAATGGGAGTTGTATAGCAAAACATGATCACCTACATTAAACTCACGCTTTTGTATCCTTTTGACATGCCATCTTTTAACTTTTTCTTTAAACAACTTGGCATTCTCATAGGCTTGGGTTCTCCATTCATCAAGTGAGCTAATGTCGAATAACCTCTTCTCACCGGCAAGTTTTAAATCATAGTTGAGCTCCTTAATAGCCCAATATGCCTTATGTTCTAGTTCAAGAGGTAAGTGACACGCTTTTCCATAAACCATTTTATACGGAGACATACCCATAGGGTTCTTATAAGCAGGAGCGACGCGTACGGGGCGTGGCTGCGGGACATGGTGAGCGCGGGTGGCGGCGGGGTGAGCGGGCGCAAGCGCCAGCCATGGCGGCCGAAGCACGGGGACAGTGATACGACGAGGAATCAAGGGGGGTAGTAGAGGGGAATGGAGGAGCAGCTCACCTGGAGGTCGTAGGCGAGCTCGAGATGGCCGGGGAGGCCCGGTGGTGGAGATCGATGGCGTGGACGCGCTGCGACCGTGGCAGGAAGAAGAGGCGATGGCAAGGCTACGCGATGCCCCAGCTTGGGCTGGCCTCCGGGACGGACGAAGGAGAGGCTGGCGGTCCTCCCGGACGTCCCCAGGTGGCGCGGGGAGGTTCCGGTCCGCTATAGCCCGTTATAGCCTTTTCAGCAGGGTGCCGCTAAATGACCACCTTCATAAATAACTCGCTATAGCCCGCTATAGCTGATTTGGAGGCCCGCCGCTATTTTCCATAGCCCGCTATTTAAAACATTGGTTCCGGTGCGTGCGGACGACGACGGCACGACGACGGTGGCGTCGGGTGTTGTTTGTCGGGGGCGTGGACGACGTCTTGTAGTTCACTGGGGAGGAGCCGGATGGTTGGCACGTGGCCAAGGGAAGGCCATGGCGCCAGGATCCCCTGCCACGACCTCCCTGGCTTCCTGTACCGGGGGTTGGGGATGAATTAGGTGGGCTGGGTCTGTTATAGCTAAATGGGCCAAGGTGCCCAGTAGGTTTAGTTTTTTTTGTTTTCCTTTTTATCTCTCCCTTTATCTTTTCTGTTTATTATTTTTAGCCTCTGTTTTGCAATTTCTATTACCAAATGAATTTTCTTTTGAACAAAACTTGGCACACAATTCTAACACAATATATTGAGAAGGAACAAAAAGTTTGGGGTCAAAAGGAGTTGTCTAACCATTTGTAGGAAGTGAAGAGGCCAATTTAATTGCTGATGGACCACAAAATTTAATTCGCAGGGGCATTTTGGGAATTCAAATGAGGCTGGTTTCAACATAACAATGATTAGGGGAATTTTTAGGATAAGGTGAACATTTTAGTTTTACTACTTGAAGAATTAAATATTTGACTTGCAATTTAAATTTGAATTGGTTTGAATCAACACGGGACTTTAGCAACAGTGAAAATGATGACATGGCACCATTAACAGGGGATTACTGTAGCTTAATTATCCGGGCGTTACAAAAAGCATAGGAGTGGACCTCCTATATGCCGCTTATTGCGGCAAGGAGTCGCAGTTTCGCACAGGGCGCGACTCACCCTAGGCCGGCCCATTTGTGGTGGCTCCGCTTCGGGAGGTAAAAATCGCAAAAACAACTTGCGATAGGGATCAAACCCACCAACTGACGTAGACGCACACGCCGCGCTAGCCACCGCGACTACCTCGACCCAACTGAAAGAATTACAACACGGATCTTAAAGAAACTAACAGTGGCCACAAAATTTAAAAACCAGTTCTCCAAATTTCAGAAAAAACTTTTGCACACATTTTTTTTGAAAAACAAGAAACAAAAGTGAAAACGTGAACGTTTTTCGAAATTATGAACAATTTTTAGAAAACTAAAAATGTTTTTCGAAATTTCCCCAAACATTTTTTGAATTGGAGAACAAGTTTTGAAAAAGAACAATTTTTTGAATTTGTGAACATTTGAAAACTTAATATTTGTTGAATTTGTGAACAAATTTGAAAAAGTTTTTTTTAATTTCTGGACAAACTTTGAAACATGAACATTTTTGAATGTGTGAACAAATTTTGTAAAAAGGAATAAAATTCTTGAAATCCTTGCACTTTTTTTTAGGGTTTATCCTTGAACTTTTTAGTTTGTGATTGTTTTTGAAAGTGCGAACATTTTTTTGAAATGCTAAACTTTTTTGAATATGAAATTCAGTTTTTTTGGAATTTCTGACCAAAATTTTAAAACAGAATTTTTTTTCCAAAACTTTGAACAAAAGTTGAAAAATTCGAACATTTTTTTAAAAAACAGAAAATAATTTTGAAAAAGAAAATAAGACATGAAAACAAAAAATAACAGAAAATAAAAAACTAAAAATAAGAGAAATATAAAAAAGAAAAAGTAATTGAAAATAAAAAACCGTTTGAGGAACCTTCTAGAAGTTTCCCGAAACCGGATAGAAACATCATAAGGTTCCCAAAACCGGTACAGGTGAAACGCTAAACGGGCCGGCCAACCCCCGAACGGTCGCTCGGTCGCTTCTGCAAAACAGCAACTTACCCTAAAAAAAAAGAAAAATGCAAAACAGCAACTTGTCGCAAAGAGCGGCAAATAGGATCTTCGGCACTGGAGACCAAAGTTTGTTTGTTCTCGCCAGAATACATTTTGGGCCCGAACGCGCCGAAAATTCATTCGGTCCAAAACGGAATGCCAAAAAGGCACCGTGACCGAATTTTCCATCTAATCGCCATTCCTGCCAAAAAAGCACATCCCCACCGCCGAGGAGTTCGACGGCGATGCCTCGGAAATCGTCCAAGGGGGATGGGAAGGCCGCCGCCGACGCACTCCAACGCCTCCGCCGTCGAGGATGCACCCGTGGAGACGCCGCCTCCCCGTCCCGAGGCCCCCGCGACGCCGGTGGAAGCTTCTTCGTCCGGGACCGCCGCGGTGGGTGGCGGCCCGGAGGAAGAGGACTTGAGAAGGCTCCACGAGCTGGTGGGATTTGGTCGGGAGAGAGTGGAGTTGACTGAGGAGGAGGTGCGCGCCAACCATCAGAGGCAGGAGGACGAGGTGATCTCCCTCCTTGTTGCGATTCGTGATGTTTTTTGCAGTAGATCTGCGCGCTTTCGAATTAAGCTTGAAAGAGAGAGAGAGAGAGAGAGATAGTTAGTTGCAGACAAGGTTCAAACCACCGCACCCCGCAGTAGATCTGGGAATTGGTCAGTATATTGCGAGTAGCTTCGTTGCCCCTGCCATGGATATATGGTGATGATAAAGTAGTAAACTTTATGATTCTTGGTCCTGCTGCTTTACTTGCTGATTCTTTCTTTGTCCTGCTGCTGGTTCTTGAGGGCTAGAATTTTTTTTTATCTCAATAAAAGGATGCACGCTGAGAGCACTGTGGAACCAAGAATCGTAAAGTTCACTACTTTATCAGGTCATGTGTTATCTTAATTCTACTTATTTTGTTGTTATCTTGTTTTTTTTACTTGGACATGTGTTATCACTTATCTTAGTTTGATGCCCCAGATATGTGCCCTGGAAGCGATTTTCGGCGACAACCTAGTCATGTTCAGTAGAAAGGAGGGCCAGCGATCTTTCCAGGTATATATATCCCCCCTCACCATCAATTTTCAGGTCACATTCTTTCTTATCTGTAAGGGCATCTCTTGCTGTCATTACAGGTTCATGTGCATATTGAGATCCCAGAAGATGGTAAAGATGTATCGGTGAGGCTCAGTTTTGGTACTGGAGCACTAGATTATAAGCAAGTACATGGTCATGATGGCGATGCCAGCGATGAGCTGTTTTACAAGTTTAGGGTTCAGCATTTACCTTCAATCCTGTTATCATGCCTCCTGCCTTCGTCATACCCTAGCCATCAACCACCCTTTTTCACTATATCCACCGAATGGCTGGACAGAGTGATGATTTCGTCATTATGTCACATGCTGGATATGACCTGGGAAGAGCAACAGGGGCATGGAAGTAATATATCAGTGGGTGCAACGGCTCCAAAGCTCTTCCCTTTCTTACTTAGGGTTTGACGATGAGATAATTTTAAGAAAGGCTGATCAAACGTATGCTCAAGATGGTGGGGATAAGCGTGCTTTAACATACAATGCTCCACCTGATGTTACAATTCCAAGGATTATTAGATACAATGATGATAAGCGTCATGAGGCCTTTTTGTATGCTATCCATTACTGCACGATTTGTTTTAGTGAGTTTCCTGGTAACTCCTTCTTCCATTTTCACACAACTGTTAATTTACACAAGTGTTACAATACAAGTCTTCTACTATGTTATACTTACAACATTTGATGTTTATTGTCCCTATTTTTTTATAACAGAAATAACCGCAACATAGTTATATAGATGCCATGTTATAGGTTCTCATTTTGAGATAGCAGTTCATCAGTCCCTGTGATCGAGTCTTTGTCCTGAGTGAAACTGTTTTCTTTGTAAACATTTAAACTTCAGAAACATGGTACTGAGTTTATGTTTTCCGTTTTCATTTGGTAATCCTTGTTATTTGAATTTCACTACTATTTCTGAGTCTAAAAGTCTAAATTATTGCTTCATCAGGTGTCGATTTCATCAAACTACCATGCCATCATTTCTTTTGCCAGAAATGCATGCAAACATATTGCAAAATGCATGTCAAGGAAGGAACTGTAGTGAAGTTGTTGTGTCCTGATACAAAATGTGGAGCCGTTGTTCCTCCCAATATATTGAAAAGGTTGCTAGGGGAGGACGAGTTTGAACGTTGGGAAACATTGCTTCTTCAGAGAACTCTTGATGCAATGGTTGATGTTGTTTATTGTCCGAGATGTCAAACTGCTTGCTTGGAAGATGCAGGTGATGAAGCCGTGTGTCCAAGTTGTTTGTTCAGCTTCTGTGCACTTTGTAGAGAGCGCCGTCATGTTGGGGTTGAATGTTTATCTGCAGAAGAAAAAATTCAAATTTTGGAGGTAGGAGGACTATCTTACACTTTTGCAATATGTTTATGCTGTCTTTTACTGCAGAGGTTGTACAGGTAGACGGGTAGTTCACTAGAGGCTGGCGTAGACGGGAAGGCGCCGTGGTCGGCGCTGGTTGGTAGAAGAAGGATGTCTAGTGGACTTTATAATTCTTGGTCCTGGACTCAGGGGTCAAGCTAGACCCTTCCTTCTGTGGTCTGCGCTGAAAGGGTGTCCCCAGTGCGGGTCCACAGTAGTTTAATTATATCCAAACATTAGTAGAAAATCTATTGCTATTAGGTCAGTTACCTCAAGTCCTCAGTGGGCCAAAGTTGGCAAATCATGTCCTGCAGTCCGTGAGCGTGAACTTATAGAGAATGTTAGGTAACACTAGCAGGAAGGTTCTCAAATGTAACTGTGCAGTAATCCACCATACTGACATATAATTTACTAAATGTTTTAGAATCAGTACCTTTTGGACAGAGGGGATGGTTTACCTTGTCCCAATCAATTCTTGACTTGAAGCTTTAATTCTGTCCCTTCCGCCCTTGGACCATTGGTTTCCATTATAGGGCAGTAAAAAATACCTTAAAATATACTCCCTCCCTTCCTAGATATAGGGTGTATTAGTTTTTTCAAAAGTCAAACTTGACTATCTTTGACCAAGATATCAGAAAAAACTATCAACATCTGATATACTAAATATATAAAATGTAAAAAATATGATAATGATTTGGTATTATAAATGCTGATAATAATTGTAGAAACTTAGTCAAAGATAGTCATGTTTGACTTTTTAAAAACTAATACACCTATTAAGAAGGAACGGAGGGAAAATTAGTTTAACCCATTCCAACAAATGGTGAGATACAAGTTCATGCCAAGAAATTGCTGATTTACTAAATCTTGTCCAATGGTCAGACCTAGTAGCATGTTGATTGGATCATTGGTTTCCGCTAGGGCAGTAAAGAGTAACTGAAATTTTATTAGTATAACCATTCCAAGAAATGGTGAGGGTACGACATGCCAAGGAATTGCTGAGTTACTAGATCCTGGCCAATGGTGATTGGAGGCTGTGGTAAGGCATGGATGGTGTCTATAGGAAGAAGATAGGTGTTAAAATGTTATGACCGACATGTTAGGGGCTTAGCCCAGTTAGTTGTGGCCCAGTCTATCTTATCGTTATTAGGGGCTTAGCCCAATTATCGTTATTAGGGGCTTGGGAGTCAAGTAAACCTCTCTATATAAGGGGAGGAGATGTATCAATCTAATCAGGAAAATAAGCAATCATATTTGCTCGGCTTCCTTAGGGAGCCGGTGAGACCTAACCCTAGCCGCCTCCTTCCCCGCGCCTCTCAGCCGCCGCCTCCTCGCGCACGACGGCGCCCAGCCGTCAGCGGCCGCGAGTTCGCCCACGACCAGCTCCCTCCTTCCCCTACAACCACCGGCCTAGACCCGGTAGAACCCTAGTTTCTACCAGTTTGGTATTAGGTAGCTCAGTTCCGATCATGTCTTCGCCGCCGCCCACCCCGTCGCTTCCGCTGGCGACCGGCACCACCGCGCCGCTGCCCTCCCCGTCAGCGCCGCTGGTCGCATCCTTCGGCGCCGCCACCGTCCAGATGCCGGCGCCTTCCACCGCACCACCGGCTACCGCCTACACCCCGGAGATCACCAGGGTCCTCAACGACCTCGTCACAGCCGTCCAGGAAATCCGGCTGTACCTGACCAGCCCCTACGGGCCGCCGCCACCCCTGCCGCCGACCGCCGTCACCGGGCTGCCGGCCCTATCGTGGTACTCGCCGCATCTAGGGGCCTCCGCGGTGTTCGCTGGGACGCTGCCGGCCGCCGCCCCGCAGTGGCCGCAGTGGTCGGCGCCGGTTTCTGACGCGCCTCCAGCGCCCATCGCTGCCTCCGCGCCGCCGTGGCAGCCGCCGCACCAGGCGGCCTTCGCCGCGCTCGCCGGGCCATTGCAACAGCCGCTGCGGCTACCATCCCTCGCCACCACCGCCCAGCCCTGGCTGCAGTGGCAGCCGCCGCTCCTAGCGGCCTCCGCCGCGCCCGGCGCTCCGCCGCTGCAGCCGCTGCCCGGCGCAACACCGCAGCAGCCGCTGCAGCTGCAGCTGCCACCGCCGGTCAGCTCCCGCCCCGCATCGACCGCGCCGACGGGAGTTCCGCTCCACCAAGTACGGTTCCCGTCCTCGCCGTCCCCGCTACCAGCTTGGTTGACCGAGTCGTCGTCTCAGCCGGTCTACACGATGGCCTCGGGACCGCCGCACATGCCGTCACAGCAGGCGCAGTTCGGCGGGTTCTCCAGTTCCACGGGTCCCTACGTTGGCCTCGACGCGACGCAGTTCCACGGGGGGGCCCTGTGATCACTGACCCAGCGCCGCTGCTCCGCACCACTGAGCCGTACCCCCACGGTGGTCATACCGAGACGGCGCCACACCCCCACGGCGGTCATACCCGGACGGCGCCGCGCTTCGCCAAGCTCGCCTTCGCCGCCTACGACGGCACCGAGGACCCCCTCAATTGGCTTAATCAGTGTGACCAGTTCTTCCGGGGGCAACGTACGCACGCGTTGGACCACACCTGGCTCGCTTCATATCACCTCCGAGGCGCCGCACAGACTTGGTATTACGCTCTCGAGCAGGAGGAGGGCGGCATGCCTCCATGGGAGCGTTTTCGCGAGCTCTGCCTCCTTCGCTTCGGGCCGGCGATACGCGGAGCTGGCTGGCGGAGTTGGGCCGTCTTCCCTTCACCTCTACGGTGCAGGACTTCACCGACCGCTTTCAGGCCCTGGCGTGCCACGCGCCTGGCGTGACGGCTTGCCAGTGGGCTGAGCTCTTCGTCGGCGGTCTGCCGGGTCATATCCGCATGGACGTGGAGCTGCGGGGACCCCAGGACCTCCAGACGGCCATGTACTATGCCCGCGCGTTCGAGCACCGCGCGGTGGCCATCCAGCAGGCGTCACCGCCCCGGGCCGCTGGGCCGCCACCCTGGCCGGACGTTCCAGCGCAGGGTCGTCCTGCTCAGGCTTCTGCGGCACCCCTCGCTGCGACCGCGGCGCGCCCGTTCCGCCGGCTCACACTGGCCGAGCAACTCGAGCGTCGCCGCCAATGGTTGTGCTTCAACTGCGACGAGCCCTACGCGCCCGGCCACGTCTGTCCGTGACTCTTCTACCTGGAGGCTGTGGACTATATTGAGGAGGACGCCGCAGCAGCCGGGCTCGGCGACCTGCCCGCCCCAGCTGTCGCGGAGGTGTTTGGCGACGGTTGATCACCTCAAGGAGTTCCGCAAGCGCTTTCCCGCCTTCTAGCTCGAGGACGAGCTGTTTGTGTAGGCGGGGAGAAATGTTATGACCAGTATGTTAGCCCAGTTAGTTGTGGCCCAGTCTATCTTATCGTTATTAGGGGCTTAGCCCAATTATCGTTATTAGGAGCTTGGGAGTCAAGTAAACCTCTCTATATAAGGAGAGGAGATGTATCAATCTAATCAAGAAAAGAAGCAATCATATTTGCTCGGCTTCCTTAGGGAGCTGGGAGACCTAACCCTAGCCGCCTCCTTCCCTGCGCCATCTCCCTCTCAGCCGCCGCCTCCTCGCGCACGACGGCGCCCAGCCGCCGGCGGCCGCGATTTCGCCCACGACCAGCTCCCTCCTTCCCCTACAACCTCCGGCCTAGACCCGGTAGAACCCTAGTTTCTACCAATAGGCCTCAGATGCAATGAGAGTATCTGAGGATGTCGTATCCACTGGTGGCTTGCATGGAGAGTTTCTAGAGTGATTTGCTTTCTGATATGGATTTGAATATCAGTCTCCTGAATCTAAGAGGTTACCTGATGTTCTTGTAGGCTTTTAATTTGATAGATTGCAGAAGCTTATGCCTTTGGATAACACTGAATGCCCTTGGACTATAGAAGTTTTTTTTTGGTAAATAGTTACTGCACTTAACTCCGCCTATGTTGTCTCAACATAGCCGGTCCCAAGCCCGGGTAAAGGAGGGTTGTGATAGGCTTGGCGAGCCAACGTAAAAACTCAGCCACTCTTATGGAGATGAAACCCAAAAGATTTTCGTTGGGGCGTAACCCTCTCGGCGACGCGCCACATCGGAACCCGGGTGTGGTGGAAAATGGGCAAGGGCCGGGCCGGGCCGTCACCCCCCAAGTGGCGTGCCGTATCTTGATCTGGATACGGTGGCAAGTGAGTGAGGATCGGGTCGTCGCATCCTTAGTGGCGCGCTACATCGGCGCCCGGATGTAGTGGAAAATGAGCAAGGGTCTTCGCATTTGACTCGAGGAGTGCGAAGGGTAAGGAAGCTAGCCGAGCCTAGGAGGATTCGCTTAGGTAGCTGGAACGTAGGGTCTCTGTCAGGGAAGCTTCGGGAGCTAGTTGATGCAGCGGTGAGGAGAGGTGTTGATATCCTTTGCGTCCAAGAAACCAAATGGAGAGGACAGAAGGCGAAGGAGGTGGAGGATACCGGCTTCAAGCTGTGGTACACGGGGACGGCTGCAAACAGAAATGGCGTAGGCATCTTGATCAACAAGAGCCTCAAGTATGGAGTGGTAGACGTCAAGAGACGTGGGGACCGGATTATCCTGGTCAAGCTGGTAGTTGAGGACTTGGTTCTCAATGTTATCAGCGCGTATGCCCCGCAAGTAGGCCACAATGAGAACACCAAGAGGGAGTTTTGGGAAGGCTTGGAAGACATGGTTAGGAGTGTACCGATTGGTGAGAAGCTCTTCATAGGAGGAGACCTCAATGGCCATGTGGGCACATCTAACACAGGTTTTGAAGGGGCGCATGGGGGCTTTGGCTATGGCATCAGGAATCAAGAAGGAGAAGATGTCTTAAGCTTTGCTCTAGCCCACAACATGATTGTAGCTAACACCCTCTTTAGAAAGAGAGAATCACATTTGGTGACTTTTAGTAGTACAACACTCTAGCCAGATTGATTTCATCCTCTCGAGAAGAGAAGATAGGCGTGCGTGCCTAGACTGTAAGGTGATACCTGGAGAGAGTGTTGTACCCCAGCATAAGCTGGTGGTTGCTGACTTCCGCTTTCGGATTCGTGTCCAGCGGGATAAGCGTGCCAAGGTCGCTAGAACGAAGTGGTGGAAGCTCAAGGGGGAGGTAGCTCAGGTGTTCAAGGAGAGGGTCATTAAGGAGGGCCCTTGGGAGGAAGGAGGGGATGCGGACAATGTGTGGATGAAGATGGCGACTTGCATTCGTAAGGTGGCCTCGGAGGAGTTTGGAGTGTCCAGGGGAAGGAGAAGTGAAGATAAGGATACCTGGTGGTGGAATGATGATGTCCAGAAGGCGATTAAAGAGAAGAAAGATTGCTTCAGACGCCTATACCTGGATAGGAGTGCAGACAACATAGAGAAGTACAAGATGGCGAAGAAGGCCGCAAAGCGAGCTGTTGGTGAAGCAAGGGGTCGGGCATATGAGGACCTCTACCAACGGTTAGGCACGAAGGAAGGTGAAAGGGACATCTATAAGATGGCTAAGATCCGAGAGAGGAAGACGAGGGATATTGGCCAAGTCAAATGCATCAAGGACGGAGCAGGCCAACTCTTGGTGAAGGACGAGGAGATTAAGCATAGATGGCGGGAGTACTTCGACAAGCTGTTCAATGGGGAGAATGAGAGTTCTACCATTGAACTAGATGACTCCTTTGATGAGACCAGCATGCGTTTTGTGCGGCGCATCCAGGAGTCTGAGGTGAAGGAGGCTTTAAAAAGGATGAAAGGAGGCAAGGCGATGGGCCCTGATTGTATCCCCATTGAGGTGTGGAAAGGTCTCGGGGACATAGCGATAGTATGGCTAACCAAGCTTTTCAACCTCATTTTTCGGGCAAACAAGATGCCAGAAGAATGGAGACGGAGTATATTAGTACCAATCTTCAAGAACAAGGGGGATGTTCAGAGTTGTACTAATTACCGTGGAATTAAGCTGATGAGCCATACAATGAAGCTATGGGAGAGAGTCATTGAGCACCGCTTAAGAAGAATGACAAGCGTGACCAAAAATCAGTTTGGTTTCATGCCTGGGAGGTCGACCATGGAAGCCATTTTCTTGGTACGACAACTTATGGAGAGATATAGGGAGCATAAGAAGGACTTGCATATGGTGTTCATTGACTTGGAGAAGGCCTATGATAAGATACCGCGGAATGTCATGTGGTGGGCCTTGGAGAAACACAAAGTCCCAGCAAAGTACATTACCCTCATCAAGGACATGTACAATAATGTTGTGACAAGTGTTCGAACAAGTGATGTCGACACCGATGACTTCCCGATTAAGATAGGACTGCATCAGGGGTCAGCTTTGAGCCCTTATCTTTTTGCATTGGTGATGGATGAGGTCACAAGGGGTATACAAGGAGATATCCCATGGTGTATGCTCTTTGCGGATGATGTGGTGCTAGTTGACGATAGTCGGACGGGGGTAAATAGGAAGTTAGAGTTATGGAGACAAACCTTGGAATCGAAAGGGTTTAGGCTTAGTAGAACTAAAACCGAGTACATGATGTGCGGTTTCAGTACTACTAGCTGTGAGGAGGAGGTTAGCCTTGATGGCCAGGTGGTACCTCGGAAGGACACCTTTCGGTATTTGGGGTCAATGTTGCAGGAGGATGGGGGTATTGATGAAGATGTGAACCATCGAATCAAAGCCGGATGGATGAAGTGGCGCCAAGCTTCTGGCATTCTCTGTGACAAGAGAGTGCCACAAAAGCTAAAAGGCAAGTTCTACAGGACGGCGGTTCGACCCGCAATGTTGTATGGCGCGGAGTGTTGGCCGACTAAAAGGCGACATGTTCAACAGTTAGGTGTGGCGGAGATGCGTATGTTGAGATGGATGTGTGGCCACACGAGGAAGGATCGAGTCCGGAATGATGATATACGAGATAGAGTTGGGGTAGCACCAATTGAGGAGAAGCTTGTCCAACATCGTTTGAGATGGTTTGGGCATATTCAGCGCAGGCCTCCAGAAGCTCCAGTGCATAGCGGACGGCTAAAGCGTGCGGAGAATGTCAAGAGAGGGCGGGGTCGACCGAATTTGACATGGGAGGAGTCCGTTAAGAGAGACCTGAAGGATTGGAGTATCACCAAAGAGCTAGCTATGGACAGGGGTGCGTGGAAGCTTGCTATCCATGTGCCAGAGCCATGAGTTGGTTGCGAGATCTTATGGGTTTCACCTCTAGCCTACCCCAACTTGTTTGGGACTAAAGGCTTTGTTGTTGTTGTTGTTGTTGTTGTTGTTGTTGTAAATAGTTACTGCACTTCATGGCTAGGTGTTTGCAGGCATGATATACATGTGTTTTTTGATTACAAATCCGCTCTATTCTTCCTTAGTTGATTGTTTTCTTAGATGATTGTTGGGAATGGTAACTTTCTTTTTTTGACACAGGAACGTCAAAAGTCTGCACGAACAAAGGGAGACATTCAGAAGCTTATGGATGAAGTATGCACCATCAAGGAAATTTTGAAGGATGCAAAGCAGTGCCCGCATTGCAAGATGGCTATATCTAAGATTGAGGGATGCAATAAGATGACCTGTTGGAACTGCGGCAGATTTTTCTGCTACCAATGCAGCGCTGCAATTAGTGGATATGATCATTTCAAGTAAGTTCTCTCTTAGTAGGTAGTATGTACGAAGTTTTGTTCATTGACATAGCTGTGACTTGACAAATAATCATGCTGTTGCCTCCAGTGGTGATTGTGTGATATTTGATGAGGCTGAAATCGATAGATGGCAGATGCCAATGAATCGAAGGCTACACCGCATGGTTGTTGGACAAGCTCAGGTTGCCTTGCTTGCCCGAGGACATGCTTACCCGTGTCCTACCTGCGGCCAAGCAATTCGAAAGGTAAATATCAAAAATACCTTATTTGTAAACCTATCTCAGGACCAGCTAGCGTCTCAAATATTAATGAGAATGATGCAATAGTCTATCTTTTGCGTGAGGAAACTAGAAAGGTGCTATTTCATGTACAGCTGCTACTTGTGGTCACTTTTCTTTCCCTTGAAAAGTTACTCAGGTGGCCGGTCGTGCTTTCACCTCAAGTCATGATTGCCTAGTATAACCTGTTTAGTACAACTTGAGTAACTGGCATGGGTCATGACTAGCAAGGTAGTATTTTTAGTTACTACTCCATCCGTACCAAAATATAAGACGTTTTTGTAGTTCAAATTAAGCTGCAAAAACGTCTTATATTTACAGAGGTAGTAGTATGTAAATCAGCAACTTATCTTACTTTTTGATTGAGCTTCCCAGCATGCTTGTAATTAATGAACTCGTATACTCTCTCCATTCCTAAATAAAGTCTTTTTAGAGATTTCAATATGAACTACATATGGATGTATATAGACATATTTTAGAGTATAGATTCACTCATTTTGCTCCGTATGTAGTCCATATTGAAATCTCTAAAAAGACTTATAGTTAGGAGCGGAGGGAGTATATCTTAACCATATGCGGCTTCATTTGGATTGAGTCTGTATTATTTATGCTGGTAACTTGGGCAGATTGGAAACAACAACCATCTCTACTGTTGGTCATGCAACCAACACTGCTGCGCATTGTGCCGCACGTCTGTTCAGAAGATGTCACAGCATTTTGGTCCAACAGGATGTAAGCAACATACTGAAAATCCATGATGCTATGCCCGCAGCCTCGAAGTAATTGGAATGTCCAAAGGTTCTCTTGCATTGTACTCCCTTCGTTCAGAATTACTTGTCACAAAAATGGATGTATCTATAACTAAAATACATCTAGATACATTCATTTCTTGGACGAGTAATTCCGAACGGAGGAGGGAGTACTTGTGGTAACAGCATTTCCTTTCCGGTGTATGTTTCTTTGTTAAGAATTTGTTTGTCCCCTTGTATGATTAACAAAATCTTTTAAACCTGTGAGGCTGGGATGTGTGTATGTCGAATTAAGTTAAATGTTTGTTGGCTGGAAATCCGTATGTGTTGGTACATCAATGTTTTGCAAATATACCTACCTTATTGGTGGGCAAATCAACAAAAATTGCAACGTACACAATCAACTTCTTGATCAGCAGACATACGGATTCAACTACTTCGAAGACCAATACAATCAATGTTGCCTAGTAGTACGAAGAAGAGCGGGCCAATAAAATCAATATGCAGTAGACGAGCACATGTAAGCACTGTACATAGCAGGATGGAAGTTTGAGAAAGAATTTAGAAATAAAAAAAGAGAAGGAAGGAGCTTTTCATATGTGTTAAGACTACAGCACCTTACAACAACTGGTTGCATTCACTGTTCGCGTCTCAGCACAGTGAGGACTGAGGACGTCAATAATGCTAAAAATACGGGCAAATTCTGACGGACTTTTACGAAATGGCAACGTGGCCTAATCTAATTGCCCCCTGAATTTCACTGGCGGGGCCGCCCCCTTAAGCCTTGTTTGGTTGGCAGGGACTGGGATGGCTTTTGGAAAACCCTATTCACCGCTAGCTGCGGCGAATTGTCGGGGATGCTAACGATGAGAGTTTTGGGAACCTTCTAGTAGGTTCCCTGAACCGGGTTTTTTTTCATGTGTATTCTGTTTTTTTGGTTTTCTTTCCGTTTTCTTCATTTTTTGTGCTTTGTTTTTCTGTTTCTCCTTTTCTTTTCCTTTTATGTTCAAATATATTCTAATATACTAAAATTTGTTCAGAATTTTCAAAAAATGTTCTTGTTTTCAAATTTTGATCAGAAATTTAGAAAATGTTCAAAAAATCAGAAATTATTCAGAATTTTAAAAATTGTTTGCTTCTTTTCAAAAAAATTCAACCAAGTTTCTAATTTAAAAAATTGAACAACATTTGAGAAATTTTTTGTATTTTCAAAATGTGTTCACAAATTGAAAAAAATGTTCGGTAATTTGAAAAATTGTTATCATTTCCAAAATTTGTTCAGAAATTCAATTTTTTCCCATATGTGGAAAACTTGTTCACAAATGCAAAAAATATTCGAGGAATTTTGGAAACTGTTTGATTTTTCTAAAATTTTCCCGTAATTTCTAAAAAAGTTTGAGTTTTCAAATTTTGTTCCTTTTGTAAAACAAATCTTCAGGAAATTCAAAAAATGATCTACTTTTTTTTAACGTATAATGTTTTCGGCGGTACTACTTTCTGCGGATCTAACGTAAGACCATGGCTTCATGTTAGCTTATTTTACTTATTTGAACATGACTTTTGTTGGTTGCTTTGGTTAACATAGGTTAAATTGATTTGCAGTGTAGTGTTATAGGGGAACACCAGGAGATCCACCATCAGCCTCCGACACGCCTAGTCTGCAGTCCTTCTCGCAGACGTGGGAAAAACGTTGGGATCTTGCTTAAAGAGCATAATTCAAGGATTATGGCTAACATAAATGAGTTCCGGCATTGCACGCAAGTTACGATGTTGAGCTTCGTCGACAACCTAGTCCCTTCCATAGGGGAAAGTCGTCCATGTTGCAAGATACTTGGACGTCAGTCATGTGTACTAGGGCCTAATGTTGTTAAAGGTTAGGATTTTTCATGCCTGAAGCTGCATTTAGTGTTTAGTACAGATTGGTATTTTTGTTGTTACTCCATCAGTATATATTTTGAAACGTGTTTCACGTGTAGGTTCAGCCAGTCAATCACCTTTAGGCAGCAAAGTACCGACAAGCGAACCAACCTGTGGTTGGATGGTTAGAGGGATTGTGGTATCCCCAGCCCATCAGGGTTCAAATCCTGGTGCTCGCATTTATTGCTGGATTTATTTCAGAATTTCCGGTGATGCACATTCAGTGGGAGGAGACGTTCCCGTCGACGACGAGGCGCCTACAGTGACTTCGTAAATCTCAAGATGATATGCCGGCTCAGTCTTTCAGAGACCCTCATAGGGGTAGGGCGTGCGTGTGTGCGTTCATAGGGATGAGTGTATGCGCGTAATATAGGATTACGTTCAAGCACCGAAGGTATGATTACCTCCCACGACGGTTATAAAGCGCCCCGAGGAAATGCCCACATTTTATCATATGGTTTTTTCATTTATCATGCAGGAAGCTCCACAGGGTGTAGTGCCCACACTAGGAGAAGGGTTTATGAAGAAACCAACGGCGCTCTCGAATTCGAAATCAAATGTCTGGCCAACAAAGAAGGCTCAAATCATGCTGGTGTGACCAGTGCATAATCTAACTGAATTATCCTAAAACTTTTAATTGTCCAGACCAATGAAACGAATTTATCCAATATAAATGAGTTTTGCTTCCTAAGAGCAACTCCAATGGAGCGACCCATTTGTCCGCCGCCGTCCGTTTGGGTCGGCGCGGACAAAAGTGGAGGCCCAACACGCCGACCCAAACCCAAAACGCGTCCGCTTCACATCGGCGCCGACGCATTTGTGGCCCAAATTTGCGCCCCAAATGCGTCGGCGCGGACGCGGAACGGACGCCACGCGCGCCTTCTCAACGTCCGCCGTGGCCCCACCCGGCGGTCGCCCAACTACGCGCCCCCTTGTCGGTCAGCTTATTTATGATCCCGGGCCCACGCGTCAGCGACGGCGGTCGTCCTTTTTTAAGCCGACCGTGTGGCGGGGTCGTCCTCATCCACTTCCCGTCCCCATCTAGGCCACGCTCGCTCCCCCGTCGCCGACAAGCAAACCCTAGCCACCCCAGCCACCCCAGCCACCCCAGCCGCCCAAATGGGGCTCTTCTCCGGCAACATCAGCAAGTCGAAGGGCAAGGCCCCCGTCGTCCCCTTCCCCGCAGAGTTCACCCCGCCTCCGCCTGCGCCGACTCGCCGGCAGAGGCAGCGGGTGAACGTGCCCGTGCACCAGGCAGAGTGGCACTGGCGCCACCGCGTGCCGCTGTCGTACCCCGACGTGATGCTGCCGCACGACTGGCATCTGGATCCGAAAAGGATCCCAGTGCCGGCGGCGCCGCGGTCGGCTAGGGCGCATGCGGAGGAGGTGCGTCGCCGGCGGGCGCTCCTGACGCCGGAGCAGCGCCGCGACGAGGCGTACGCCTTTGACTCGCCCAACTGGGCGCGCTGGTTCGCCTTCGAGCACGAGGAGGCGAGGCGGCGCGGCGTGCGGGAGGTCGACCGCAGCGTGCCGCCGCCGCCGCTCGTCGTCAGGGAGGAAGACCAGGCGGCAGAGGACGCCTACCAGGCGGCCCTTGTGGCCGTCTACCGAGAGAGCGAGAAGGACGAGCGGCGCAGGGCGGAGGCGGCAGAAGAAGAGGAAGCTCGGTACGAGGCGGCCATGGCCCTCTCCGTGACCGGTGACTGCGTGGTGCCGCCGGTGGCCCCGACGCCTCGTCAAGGCCGACCCGGAGCCGCAGACGCAGCCGGGCCAGAGCCGGGCTTCATCACGAGCTTCTCCTGGACGGGAGTGGTGCGCGAGTGGGTGTCCGCGCCACCGGTTTGGATGGAGGCGACCCCGGCGCAGGAGGCGGCCTACCTCGAGCACTGGCGCCAGCGACGGCTGGCCGAGGAGCGGCGTCAAAGCGAGTGCGAAGAGATGCTCGAGTGCTACCTCGAGGAGGAGGCGCGCCAGGCTGAGGAGGAGGCGCGCCAGGCTGAGGAGGAGGCATGCGAGGCCGCAGCTGCGCAGGCGGCGGCACAGCCCCCCGCGCCAGCACTACCCCCGCCGGAACAGCTGTCCCTGGACTACGTCGCCGCCGCATGGGCCACGGCGTTCCCCTGGGCCGGCCCTCCGCCGACGCTCATCGACCTCACCGACCCCGAGGACGACGATGACGACGGCGCCGCCTAGGGTGCGCTGGGCAGCGTGCCGCCTCGTAGTTAGGTTGTTTTTAATTTCTTTTTAATGCTAATGTGGACGCGTGGACTCTCGCCGGCCTTCCTGGCCGGCTTTAATGTTTAATTAAGTTATTTTCAGTAGAAATATGCCTGCACAGTTCTTTTGTCGGTGCTGTCAAAATGGGTCGGGTGCGCGTTGGGCGCATACGCCGACCTAAACACGGAAGCAGACGTCCGTGCCCGCCTGGCTGACCCAAACGGACAAAAAGCGAACGAAATCGCTGTCCGTTTGGGTCGGCTCGTTGGAGTTGCTCTAAGAGCAACTCCAATGGGGCGACCCATTTCGTCCGCCGCCATCCGTTTGGGTCGGCGCGGACACAAAAGTCGGCCTAACGCGCCGACCCAAACGGACGCGCGTCCGCTTGGCGTCCGCCTGCCGACCCATTCCCGGCCCAATTTTGAGCCGGATTTGCGTCGGCGCGGACACAAGACGGACGCGCGCGCGCCCACTCCTCTCCCTGGGCCCGTCGGTCGGTGGCAGCCACCACCATTTCCCCCCAAAACCCTCCCGCCCGCGCACGCTCCCGCCTCACACCTGCCATGGACGATGACCTCAACCTCGACGCCGCCGCCGGCCTCGCCTCCCTCGCCTTGTCCGGCAAAGGCAAGCCTCGCCCCCCCCCCTCGCAAGGCCACCGCGCTGAAGCTGAAGAAGGTGCTGACGCTCGAACAACGGGCAAAGGAGTCGGCCAAGAGAAGGACCGGAGGCACACGGCGGACGCGAGGGATGAAGCCATCGCGGCGGCCGCCGCCGCCGCCGCCGCGCAGCAGCAGGTCACCAACGCGCGCATCGCGGCGGCAATGACGGAGGCGCTCTACATGATGGGGTTAAACCCTAGCTAGCACGGCCTCGTCAACGCCGTCGTGGCCGCCGCGGTCAGCACCGGCTCATCCGCCTTCCCTCGGACGGTGCTGCCCGACTCGCCCCGCGCGTCGGCTTGCACCCCGGTGCCCGGCTTCCACGACTACCTGCAGGCCTCCCGCCTCTCGGGGGAGTGCTCGCCTGAGGTGAGCGTGGTCGCGCCTTCCACGCCCATGCCCGCGCCCATCGACCTCAACGCCACACCGGTGGCCGCTGGCTCGTCAGCCGGAGGCGCGAGGAAACGCGCGCGGCAGACGCCAGCCGACCAGCTATCGGGCGCACGCAACCTGTTCGACGGAATGCCGGCCGTCGGCGACGATGACTACATGCAGAACATGATCTACGAGGGTGGTGTGCAGGCCACTGGCTTCGATCCCGATGAGACACAAAGCCAGGATGGCCGTGGGGCGTTCACGCCGTCCGCTGGCTACAATGAAGATCAGGCGGCCTTCATGCGTGATCAGGTCGGCCTGGACCTGGACGGCTTCCCTCTCGACCATGAGTTTCTGGAGGACTACGGGCTAGAGGAAGAGGATGAGTGTGACATCGAAGAGGAGCCTTTGTTCGAGGACGAGCTCGCCAACCAAGCCGCCGAGCCGAAGCCAAAGCGCAAGAGCAAGCGGACCAAGGCATACACGGCGGCCGAGGACAAACTTCTTTGCGAGTTTTGGAGAGACATTGGGCAAGACCCCAAGACGGGCGCCGAACAAAAGCATTCAACCTTTTGGATTCGTGTCCACCGTGAGTTCCATGAGCGCAAGAAGTTTCCGCCGTACCAAATAGTAAGCGCGCGTGGGTGGGTGTCCATTTCGAAGCGATGGAGGGTGATCCAACAAGAGTGCAACAAGTTTATGCCACTCTTGAGAGCGTCAAGGCCCGCCCCGTGAGCGGCATCGGCATGCAAGACATGGTATGCTAGCAAGCCGCCCTCTTTTTGTGTCATCAAGTTTATGCTTTGCATACCATTTTGCCAATATGCTTGCATGAAATACATTTGTAGGCATTTCAAGCTTTGGAGGCATTCAAGGTCCAACACAATGGCAAGTGCTTCAACCTCTCCCATTGCTTTAGGATGATCAAAGACGAGGAGAAGTTCAAGGCGCAATATGCCGCCCTCAAGTCGCGTGGTGGGAAGCAAGCCGTGGAGGAGGTTGGGGACGGTGAGAAGGCTCGGCCGCGGGGGAAGACCAACTCCAAGAAAGAGGACAAGCGGGATGCGGCATCGATCGCCTTGATCGCAGGGCATGATCACCAAGAAGGACTCAAGGGAGGAGAAGCGCCGGCAAGAAAGAGAAGAGCAAATGAACGCCTTCATGGAGATCCAAAGGAGGAGGCTTGACATGGAGGCGGAGAAGTAAGCACGGATGCTTGAGATGGAGGCGGAGAAGCAAGCCAAGATGCTAGAGATCGAGGCCGCCAACGCCAATACCAAGGCCAAAGAAGTGGCTCTCGCAAGCATGATGACCGGGGTAGAGATCATGAAGGTGGATCTCAACACCGTGTCGTCAAGGAAGAGGCCGTGGTTCGAGAAGATGCAGGCCGACATGCTCAAGTTCGATGACGAGTGATCTATGGCAGCGAGCGCCAACTTTTTTGGATGCCGGCAGGTGTGCGGGCATGACCACGGGGCCGCGATGGCGTGGTCGAACTCAAGTCCCACCTTTTTTTGTGTGCTGGCATGTGTGCCGGCCCGCTGGCGAGTGCGCCAACATGAACTGTGGTGTTATTTTTGGAAGCCGGCATTGTTCGTGTGTTCATCAATGTCCTGGATAGGAGCAGCTCTTTAGCTTCTCCAGCGACACCCCGCAAAAAAAGCTTCTCCAGCAACACCCATGGCAATGAGGTCCCTCTACTCCCACTAATCAATATAAGTTGAGGTTCATGTCGTAGAGTCAACTGGGCAGATGTATCTAGGGCGAAAAATTTAGCTAATGCTAGCTCTAGCAGTTTGCCATTCTTGATTCTATCGAATGCTAATGTTCTAAGCGCCTAAATGAATATTTGCATGCAAGTTATTAATTATAATATCAATGATAGTGCCGTGTGATTTACTGTTTATGCATTGTAAAATTTTAAATTCTGCCACAAATTATAAGCAAAACATGTGTGCCCTCTAAGCCATACGTGCCGGCCACACTCAGGAGGGAACATTAATACATCCTTATCATGCATGATCAATGCCTGACCGAATCCAAATGCACCATTAATTGAACGTGTCTCATACATCTAAATTGATGGCATCCAAGACCTGGACAACGGTCACATGTTGAGAGTCAAGAAGCTGGTGAACATATGAAGCTAGTGTTCTGTCCTGACATTGTCAAACAGGAAAAAACAGTATGAGCGAGTGCATGTTGTATGGATAGCAAATGATAGCCTACATGGGTTCTAAAAAAATTGACAACCTAGATGAATCAACATTGTCAAAGCATGTGTAATACTGCAGCATTAACATGAATGCATGTCTCTGATGAATTGATATAACACTACAGCTCCGTTATACACACACAAAATGAACTTGGGCAAAAACAACCCACAAGAAAAACGGCAGGCCACACTGTTAACTGACATTCAAGGCGTGCAGGTTAGAGACAGAGACACGTTTAAATGCCTACCAGCAATGGACTACCAGAAAAAGCTGTATACATACGAATTTAAAGCTTCTTGGCCCACTCCTGGCACGTATACATCAGTGTATTCTTGCTCATTATTGAATATCACTCACCGTATTGAAAAACTGCCTATATTAATTAGTAATCATGATGCGCATGCAGATGGCCAGGATTTCGGCAGCGCTTGCCATCATGTCCCAAAAATTCATGTCTATGCGATAACATCCCGTGACTATGATGATTACGGCGACCATGACACAGAGTATGATGACTTGACCAAGAAGGATATGGTTCCTCAAGGATACCAATATATTGTTTTTGACGAGTCCATAGAGCATGACATCCAAACCATGTGGTACCTGATCAAGTCGCGTGGGAAAATGCTCATGGTGAGGCGACAAGTGGTATCGCCTTCTGAGTTCACTCACAAGGTAGAGGTTTTCGAGGCCGACATGAGTGCAGCCATGTGGGTGCCAGTGGAGGCGGGGCTAGAAGGCCAGGCGCTTTTCATGAGCAGACGGTTCAGCAAGTCTGTCTCTGCTGCTTTCAGCAGGGAGATACAAAAAGATGCTATTTATTTTGCTGACACAGACGATGTATTCGACCTGAGGTCCCAAACAGTGAGTGCGCAAGGGGATGATTTCGATGACTACAACACATACCTAAGGTTATCGAAGTCGAGGCAGCTAACGTGGGTCTTTCCTCCGGAGCTAGTAGCTTAATTAGTTATTATTACTTCCTTGTTACATTTTCCTTTTGTCGTTAATAATTGTACGATCGATTAGCGCGACTGCATGCATGCAATAAAATGTGTTGACATTTGCTGGGAAAAATATGTATATGTATGAACAGAGTGGTTGTACGATTACATCGGGTCACACTAATCAATCACATCACATCACAAATCCTTCCACAACGAAGCAGCTAGTTCTTCCTTTCTCGCCAAACAAGTCCTGCTAATCAGAAGCTAGCCGATATGTTGGTAGCAGCGCTTGTTGTCAGTTACACTTAAAATCATCAGACAGTCTTGAATATTTTGGTCGAGAAATTTGCCTTCGGGCAATATGTTTTTTCATGCCCTCTGGTTGCGACTGCCGACGAGACCTCCTCGCTGGCGCCTTCAGCACCCGCTCGCTTTCCTGGCGCTCACGCGCCCCCTAGTGGGTTGTGGCCCATTCGCTTGATCGGTCCTCGCTCAACCTGCTGCTGCTCGCTCGCTCGATCGGTGCTCGCTCGTTTAGTACCTTTTCTTCTTCTTGCGAGCACTTGTCAAAAGAGCCTTGTTGTTTAAAAAGGGAAAAAAATGAGCAATAAATCGAAATAAACCGTGAATTAAAACATGGACAGGAATTTTCATAAAAGTTCACCAAAATTGAAAAACATTTCATCGAATTTGAAAAAGTTCATTGAATTTGAAAAAAATTCATCGAATTTGAAAACTAGTTCATCGGTTTTGAAAAAAGTTCATCGACTTTGAAAAAACTTCATCAAATTTGAAAAAGAAAATTCATCTAACTTGTAAGAAAGTTCATTGAACTTGAAAAAAGTTCATCGAATTAGGAAAAAAAAAGTTCACCAGTTTTAAAAAAAGTTCATTGAATTCGAAAAAAAAGTTCATCGAATTTGAAAATAGTTCATCGGCTTCCAAAAAGTCCATCAAATTCGAAAAACTTCATTGAATTTGAAAAAAAAATCACCAAACTAGAATAAAGTTCACGAATTTCAAACGAAAATTACTGTATCATAAAAAAGGTTATAAAAAAGGTAAAATGGAAATGAATGAAAATAGAAAAAAAGAAAGAAGAAAAGAAAGAAAACCTATAACTAGACACGTCAACCGTAGGTGGCCGATTGGTTACGACAGCTAAGGTTGCTCCAGGCGATCGCAAGTTTGACTCGCGGTAACATACACGCTTTCTGTCGCTTTCTTTTCTGCGTCTTTAAAACCAAAAGAAAGGACTATGGGCCGGCCCAACATGGACAAGTGGGGTGTGCGCCCTGTACCATTAACCCAAACCCAACTGAAGCATGTGTTAGGAATAAGCTCAGGCCATGCCAGTGCCAGTGTACTCCATGTCTTGCTTTAAGCTATCTCGAGGTCTATGTGAACACATAAATTCATTGATTCAGAAATTCTGGTGGGGAAGAAAAGAGGGCAAAGAAAACTAGTTGGGTTTCATGGAGCGTTTTGACGGGACCAAAGCATGCGGGAGGTCTACGTTTACGTGATATAGAGCTTTTCAATCTCACTCTCTTGGCACGCCAAGCTTGGCGAGTACTCACAGACCCCAACTCTTTGAGTGCAAGAATATTAAAGGCGAAGTACTTTGCAACAACTGAGTTTTTACATGTGATCTTGGGAGTGCTCCATCACAAATCTGGAGGTCATTACTTGAAGGCCATGATGCAATGATACAGGGACTCATTCGTCGCAATACTATGGGCCGGCCCAACGTGGACAAGCGGGGTGTGCGCCCTGTACCATTAACCCAAACCCATGTCCTTGAAATACTGGAGCATCTGTTAGGAATAAGCTCAGGCCGTGCCAGTGCTAGTGTAGTCCATGTCTTGCTGCAAGTTCCATTAATCATCACATGCATGAATTGAGCAGTCATTGTCATATTGCTTTGCATAATCGTAAGATAAATTGCATGATATTTTCATGGCTTGTCGGTTTTTTTATATCTTTGCTATGCTAGATTGTTGCACATCCTGGTACACTGGTAGAGGCAGCCATATAGAGTCATCATGTATTAGTTGTATCGAGTTGTAATGTCAATTTAAGGGCGCGGGAGTCCCATTCTGCTTTGTCCAATGAGATGATTTTTGAAATGTAGTACATTTACCAAAACATGCAATAATTCCGAATGCCCCATTTGAACCATGGACCTTCTCCATGGCGTGTGAGTATGATTGACCATTCACATGCTAGGTACGATAGGTCAGCAGAAGTACCATCTGATGCTCAGTCGGGTAGTCATACAGGGCGACGTGGACGAGGATGTCACAGTATCGACCCGGCCTGCTTTGAGCGCTCCCCAAAAACCTTATAAGGTGTTGGTTTGTTTCAGCTACCCATCCGTTAGCTTAAAATCCCATCACATTATCAGTAATGAACGACCCACTTGGTAGAGTAAACATTCCTTCTATTTGTTTCAGCTACAAATCTCTCCTAATGATGTTCAGCTACAAATTTGTGACCGAATTTGTACGGGATTTGGTACAGTGAATTGAACCGGACTACTTTACATTATCGACCTGGCCTGCTTAGAAGAAGGAGACCTCTACTGCTTCTTCCGCGAGGTACTCGGCCAGTTTGGTCTCGCGTCACAGCTAGTTCACGCCCAGTGGGCGGCGCTTCATTTTTGGCCTTCACTGAAAAGATAATCACGATGACATGTATACGTGCACTGACTGCAGACATCAGCAATTACGGATATAATAATAAAAAATGTAGCAGTTCTCAAGTCTCACTGCTTCTTCCAGTCCACTGCCACAAATCTGTGATCAAATTTGTACAGGAACATTGTTAGCGCCGCTGCAAACATTGTTACTCCTACGCTCGGAACATTGTTATGTTTGCGGCTTACGCTAACATTGTTACTTCGGCGGAATAACATTGTTAGCGCCGCTGCAACATTGTTACTCCTATCCTCGGAACATTGTTATTATCGCGGCTGACGCTGACAATGTTAATCGTCGGAATAACATTGTTATCGGCGCGTCAAACATTGTTACTCCTCAGCAGAATAACATTGTTAGCGTGAGCGCAAACATTGTTACTCCTTCCCTCCGAACATTGTTATTATCGCGGCTGACGCTAACAATGTCAATCGTCGGAATAACATTGTTATCGGCGCGTCAAACATTGTTACTCCTTAGCGGACTAACATTGTTAGCGCGGGCGCAAACATTGTTACTCCTTCCCTTGGAACATTGTTATGTTCGCGGCTGAAGGTAACAATGTTACAAACGCCGTTTTCCGTAATTATCATTATAAAGCCATAAATATGCATCAACTTGACTTAAGATTTTGGCCAAGCTGGATTGCTTGGCTCCTGTGATTACACCTACGTTTCCGATTGTTTGGCTAGGAGGTAAAGGGAGCACCTCTTCATGACTTATACATATTCATCATCCCGCAACTAACTCATTAGTCACATTGCTTGCAAGGCTTATCATGATGTGCATTACTGAGAGGGCCGAGAGATACCTCTCCGACACTCGGAGTAACAAATCCTAATCTCGATCTATGCCAACCCAACAAACACCTTCGGAGACACCTGTAGAGCATCTTTAGCTGGTGTTGGTTTGTTTCAGCTACCCATCCGTTAGCTTAAAACCCCATCACATTATCGTTATAAAGCCATAAATAAAGTGAATCGAACCGCACTACTTTACATTATCGACCTGGCCTGCTTAGAAGAAGGAGACATGTACTGCTTCTTCCACGAGGTACTCGGCCACTTTGGCCTCGCGTCACAGCTAGTTCTCAAACATCACAATGTAACTGTGTGAGTGAAGGCCAAAAATGAAGCGCCACCCACTGGGCGTGAACTAGCTGTGACACGAGGCCAAAGTGGCCGAGTACCTCGTGGAAGAAGCAGTACATGTCTCCTTCTTCTAAGCAGGCCAGGTCGATAATGTAAAGTAGTCCAGTTCGATTCACTGTACCAAATCCCGTACAAATTCGGTCACAGATTTGTAGTTGAACATCATTTGGAGAGATTTGTAGCTGAAACAAATAGAAGGAATGTTTACTCTACCAAGTGGGTCGTTCATTACTGATACTGTGATGGGGTTTTAAGCTAACGGATGGGTAGCTGAAACAAACCAACACCTTATAAGGTTTTCGGGGAGCACTCAAAGCAGGCCGGGTCGATACTGTGACGAATCCTAATCCCGATCTATGCCAACCCAACAAACACCTTCGGAGACACATGTAGAGCATATTTAGCTGGTGTTGGTTTGTTTTAGCTACCCATC
Source organism: Triticum aestivum (assembly GCF_018294505.1). Classification (NCBI taxonomy): domain Eukaryota; kingdom Viridiplantae; phylum Streptophyta; class Magnoliopsida; order Poales; family Poaceae; genus Triticum; species Triticum aestivum. The sequence continues at coordinate 496,348,434 of NC_057796.1, forward strand.
CGTTAGCTTAAAACCCCATCACATTATCGTTATAAAGCCATAAATACAATGAATCGAACCGGACTACTTTACATTATCGACCTGGCCTTGCTCTAGGATGAAGGCTCCACACCTTCCCTTTGTTATGTGAATTTACTGATAATGAAACCTTGGCTTCTTATGGTAATGGTATATATGTGGAATGAATAGAAGAATGTGTTGCTTTTAAGGATACTTATGAAATTAAATCTTTGTTCGAAAAGTATGAAGATTGTGATGATCATGTTTATTGATCTGAACATTTTGCTATACTTATAGTATTCCTATGATAATTACAAATACAATGCCATCATTGATGAATTTATTGAGAAAGTCTGTTGTCCAGGAAGAGATTAATATTTTGCAGGAATCTGTGGAATAAGAAATAGATGAAATTGTGAGCTCATTGGATGAAAAAGATGAGGAGGAGAGCGGAGAACAAAAGGAGGAAGAGCGGATTGATCACCAGTGCCAACCTTCTAGTGAGACTAACTCTTCAACTCATACATTGTTTAATTTCCCTTTGTGCTTACCAAGGATGAATGATATGATAAATACTATGATCCATTGGATTCGTATGAAATATCCCTTTTTGTTGAAATTGAAGCTTGCTAAGGCCACGGAGGTAGAAATCAAGAAAGAGTATCAAGTGTTGATGGTCAACAAGACCACCAGTTTCAAGAAGAAAGACAACCTAGATAGTTGTGCCAGTTGTGTTTTAAGGGAATGAACTGTTAAACAAGCTGAGGTACTATTGGATAACATATTGATTAATGACAATGATTGGAGTCTTCCCAAACCACCTCCTAAGCCAACTCCAAAGAAAAGAGGTATTCTATTTCTCAGTCCTGAAGATATGTAAGAGGCAAAGGAATCTATGAAAGAAAAAGGTATTAAAGCTGAGGATGTTAAGAATTTACCACCTATTGAAGAAATACATGGTCTTGATAACCCTTTGTGCTTACCAAGGATGAATGATATGATAAATACTATGATCCATTGGATTCGTATGAAATATCCCTTTTTGTTGAAATTCAAGCTTGCTATGCTTGTGGCCATGATGCCAATATGAATGATGGGGAGCGCTCAAAGCAGGCCGGGTCGATACTGTGACGTACTCGTCCACGTTGCCCTGTATGACTACCCAACTGAGCATCAGCGTGTGGGTTCAAGAGATGGCACTTCTGCTGACCTATCGTACCTAGCATGTTAAGGTTTTTGGGGAGCGCTCAAAGCAGGCCGGGTCGATACTGTGACGTCCTCGTCCACGTCGCCCTGTACGACTACCCGACTGAGCATCAGCGCGCGGGTTCAAGAGATGGCACTTCTGCTGACCTATCGTACCTAGCATGTGAATGGTCAATCATACTCACACGCCATGGAGAAGGTCCATGGTTCAAATGGGGCATTCAGAATTATTGCATGTTTTGGCAAATGTACTACATTTCAAAAATCATCTCATTGGACAAAGCAGAATGGGACTCCCGCGCCCTTAACTCGATATTACAACTCGATACAACTAATACATGATGACTCTATATGGCTGCCTCTGGCAGTGTACCAGGATGTGCAACGATCTAGCATAGCAAAGATATAAAAAAGCTAACAAGCCATGAAAATATCATGCAATCTATCGAAATGTATGAAAGAAAAAGGTATTAAAGCTGAGGATGTTAAGAATTTACCACCTATTGAAGAAATACATGGTCTTGATAACCCTTTGTACTTACCAAGGATGAATGATATGCTAAATACTATGATCCATTGGATTCGTATGTAATATCCCTTTTTGTTGAAATTGAAGCTTGCTATGCTTGTGGCCATGAAGCCAATATGAATGATGCTTATGAGATAAACTTGCTATAGCTCCTTATATTAAAAATGAAAATGTGCCTATTGCACCCACACATGATAGTCCTATTATCCTTTTGAATTCTCTACGTCAAGTGTGCATAGAGTTGTATTGGTGGCTGATAGTACTTGGCCCGCTTAGAAGAAGGAGACCTGTATTGCTTCTTCCGCGAGGTACTCGGCCACTTTGGCCTCGCGTCACAGCTAGTTCACGCCCAGTGGGTGGCACTTCATTTTTGGCCTTCACTGAAAAGATAATCACGATGACATGTATACATGCACTGACTGCAGACATCAGCAATTACAGATATAATAATAAAAAATGTAGCAATTCTCAAGTCTCACTGCTTCTTCCAGTCCACTGCCACAAATCTGTGATCGAATTTGTACATCATTAGAAGAGATTTGTAGCTGAAACAAATAGAAGGAATGTTTACTCTACCAAGTGGGTTGTTCATTACTGATACTACCGATAACAAAGGGAATGACATATGTTGTCATTGCGGTTTGACTGATAAGGATTACTCTCCATGGCGTGTGAGTATGATTGACCATTCACATGCTAGGTACGATAGGTCAGCATAAGTGCCATCTCTTGAACCCACGCGCTGATGCTTAGTCGGGTAAGCGTAAAGGGTGACGTGGACGAGGACGTCACAATATCGACCCGGCCTGCTTTGAGCGCTCCCCAAAAACCTTAACATGCTAGGTACGATAGGTCAGCAGAAGTGCCATCTCTTGAACCCACGCGCTGATGCTCAGTCGGGTAGTCGTACAGGGCGACGTGGACGAGGACGTCACAGTATCGACCCGGCCTGCTTTGAGCGCTCCCCAAAAACCTTATAAGGTGTTGGTTTGTTTCAGCTACCCATCCGTTAGCTTAAAACCCCACCAAAGTATCAGTAATGAACGACCCACTTGGTAGAGTAAACATTCTTTCTATTTGTTTCAGCTACAAATCTCTCCTAATGATGTTCAGCTACAAATCTGTGACCGAATTTGTACGGGATTTGGTACAGTGAATCGAACCGGACTACTTTACATTATCGACCTGGCCTGCTTAGAAGGAGACCCGTACTGCTTCTTCCGCGAGGTACTCGGCCACTTTGGCCTCGCGTCACAGCTAATTCACGCCCAGTGGGTGGTGCTTCATTTTTGGCCTTCACTCACCCAGTTACGTTGTGATGTTTGAGAACTAGCTGTGACGCGAGGCCAAAGTGGCCGAGTACCTCGCGGAAGAAGCAGTACAGGTCTCCTTCTTCTAAGAAGGCCAGGTCGATAATGTAAAGCCATAAATATAGTGAATCGAACCGGACTACTTTACATTATCGACCTGGCCTGCTTAGAAGAAGGAGACCTGTACTGCTTCTTCCGCGAGGTACTCGGCCACTTTGGCCTCGCGTCACAGCTAGTTCTCAAACATCACAATGTAACTGGGCGAGTGAAGGCCAAAAATGAAGCGCCACCCACTGGGCGTGAACTAGCTGTGACGCGAGGCCAAAGTTGCCGAGTACCTCGCGGAAGAAGCTGTACATGTCTCCTTCTTCTAAGCAGGCCAGGTCGATAATGTAAAGTAGTCCGGTTCGATTCACTGTACCAAATCCCGTACAAATTCGGTCACAGATTTGTAGCTGAACATCATTAGGAGAGATTTGTAGCTGAAACAAATAGAAGGAATGTTTACTCTACCAAGTGGGTCGTTCATTACTGATACTGTGATGGGGTTTTAAGCTAACAGATGGGTAGCTGAAACAAACCAACACCTTATAAGGTTTTTGGGGAGCGCTCAAAGCAGGCCGGGTCAATACTGTGACGAATCCTAATCTCGATCTATGCCAACCCAACAAACACCTTCGGAGACACCTGTAGAGCATCTTTAGCTGGTGTTGGTTTGTTTTAGCTACCCATCTGTTAGCTTAAAACCCCATCACATTATCATTATAAAGCAATAAATACAGTGAATCGAACCAGACTACTTTACATTATCGACCTGGCCTTGCTCTAGGATGAAGGCTCCACACCTTCCCTTTGTTATGTGAATTAAATGATAATGAAACCTTGGCTTCTTATGGTAATGGTATATATGTGGAACGAATAGAAGAATGTGTTGCTTTTAAGGATACTTATGAAATTAAATCTTTGTTCGAAAAGTATGAAGATTGTGATGATGATGTTTATTGATCTGAACATTTTGCTATGCTTATAGTATTCCTATGATAATTACAAATACAATGCCATCATTGATGAATTTATTGAGAAAGTCTGTAGTACAGGAAGAGATTAATATTTTGCAGGAATCAGTGGAATAAGAAATAGATGAAATTGTGAGCTCATTGGATGAAAAAGATGAGGAGGAGAGCGGAGAAGAAAAGGAGGAAGAGCGGATTGATCACCAGTGCCCACCTTCTAGTGAGAGTAACTCTTCAACTCATACATTGTTTAATTTCTCTTTGTGCTTACCAAGGATGAATGATATGATAAATACTATGATCCATTAGATTCGTATGAAATATCCCTTTTTGTTAAAATTGAAGCTTGCTAAGGCCACGGAGGTAGAAATCAAGAAAGAGTGCGCGTCAAACATTGTTACTCCTCAGCGGAATAACATTGTTAGCGCGGGCGCAAACATTGTTACTTCTTCCCTCGGAACATTGTTATTATCGCGGCTGACTCTAACAATGTTAATCGTCGGAATAACATTGTTATCGGCGCGTCAGACATTGTTACTCCTCAGCGGAATAACATTGTTAGCATAATGATCGTTAAGTTTTATTGCTATTGCTTTCTTCATGACTTATACATATTCACTTGTTGCTCTAGGATGAAGGCTCCACACCTTCCCTTTGTTATGTGAATTTAATGATAATGAAACCTTGGCTTCTTATGGTAATGTTATATGTGGAACGAATAGAAGAATCTGTTGCTTTTAAGGATACTTATGAAATTAAATCTTTGTTCGAAAAGTATGAAGATTGTGATGATGATGTTTATTGATCTGAACATTTTGCTAGCAGTCAGTGCACGTAAGGTGTTGTCTACCAAGTGGTCGTTCATTACTGATACTGTGATGGGGTTTTAGAATGTTGATGCACCCAGTTACGTTGTGATGTTTGATAGCACACAAGGTGTTCCTCCGGTATTCGGGAGTTGCATAATCTCATAGTCAAAGGAATATGTGGCTTTATTAAGTAACGCGGTTGATGTAGTTGAACGTCTTCGCGATCCAACCGATCAAGTACCGTGACAAATCCTAATCTCGATCTTTGCCAACCCAACAAACACCTTCGGAGACACCTGTAGAGCATCTTTATAATTGCCCAGTTACGTTGTGAAGTTTGATAGCACACAAGGTGTTCCTCCGGTATTTGGGAGTTGCAATGATGGTCAGCTACAAATCTGTGACCGAATCATGATGACATGTATACGTGCACTGACTGCAGACAGCAGCAATTACAGATATAATAATAAAAATGTAGCAGTTCTCAAGTCTCACTGCTTCTTCCAGTCCACTGCCACAAATCTGTGATCGAATTTGTATAGGAACATTGTTTGCGCCGCCGCAAACATTGTTACTCCTGCGCTCGGAACATTGTTATGTTCGCGGCTTATGCTAACATTGTTACTCGGCGGAATAACATTGTTTGCACCGCCGCAACATTGTTACTCATATCGTCGGAACATTGTTATTATCGCGGCCACCGCTAACAATGTTAATCGTCAGAATAACATTGTTATCGGCGCGTCAAACATTGTTACTCCTTAGCGCAATAACATTGTTAGCGCGGGCGCAAACATTGTTACTCCTTCCCTCGGAACATTGTTATTATCGCGGCTGACGCTAACAATGTTTATCGTCGGAATAACATTGTTATCGGCGCACCAAACATTGTTACTCATCAGCGGAATAACATTGTTAGCATAATGATCGTTAGGTTTTATTGCTATTGCTTTCTTTATGACTTATATATATTCACTTGTTGCTCTAGGATGAAGGCTCCACACCTTCCCTTTGTTATGTGAATTTAATGATAATGAAACCTTGGCTTCTTATGGTAATGGTATATATGTGGAACGAATAGAAGAATGTATTGCTTTTAAGGATACTTATGAAATTAAATCTTTGTTCGAAAAGTATGAAGATTGTGATGACGATGTTTATTGATCTGAACATTTTGCTATACTTATAGTATTCCTATGATAATAGAAGAAGGAGACTTGTACTGCTTCTTCTGCGAGGTACTCGGCCACTTTGGCCTCACGTCACAGCTAGTTCATGCCCAGTGGGTGGCGCTTCATTTTTGGCCTTCTTTGAAAAGATAATCACGATGACATGTATACGTGCACTGACTGCAGACATCGGCAATTACAGATATAATAATAAAAATGTAGCAGTTCTCAAGTCTCTCTGCTTCTTCCAGTCCACTGCCACAAATCTGTGATCGAGTTTGTACAGGAACATTGTTAGCGCCGCCGCAAACATTGTTACTCCTACGCTCGAAACATTGTTATGTTCGCGGCTTACGCTAACATTATTACTTCGGCGGAATAACATTGTTAGCACCGCCGCAACATTGTTACTCCTATCCTCGGAACATTGGTATTATCGCGGCTGACGCTGACAATGTTAATCGTCGGAATAACATTATTATCGGCGCGTCAAACATTGTTACTCCTCAGCGGAATAACATTGTTAGTGCGGGCGCAAACATTGTTACTCCTTCCCTCGGAACATTGTTATTACCGCGGCTGACGCTAACAATGTTAATCGTCGGAATAACATTGTTATTAGCGCGTCAAACATTGTTACTCCTCAGCGGACTAACATTGTTAGCGCGGGCGCAAACATTGTTACTCCTTCCCTTGGAACATTGTTATGTTCGTGGCTAAAGGTAACAATGTTACTGAAAGTGCAGCTATCCCTGGGTGGTTTTGGTAATAATTAACAACATATAGCTCATTGAACTTATGCCATTACAAGATAAATATTTCAGGAAAGTTCAATGTTTGTCATGGCATGGATAGGAATGTGGACCCCTCAAAATGCTAAGGAAAAAAGATTGTCTCAAGCTTCAAAGTCCAAGACTCTACATTTTCTATTTTAGTGATGAAAGATCACATTGAGTCTATAGGAAAGCCAATACTATTAAAAGGGAATGCGGTGTTGCTTAATGGCTTGCTTGCTCAAAATGCTTAGTGATATGCTCCAAAAGCCCTCGACCACTTTCTCATATCCACATATGTCCCAAACCAAAAATCAAACTCGGCCCCACCGATTTGATCCATCCGGCGCCACCGAGTTCATTTGACATAGCCACTGCTAGAAACCTTAGTCTTTTCGGTCTCACCGATAGGGATCTCGGTCTCACCGAGATGGGGTTGCAAACTCTCTATTTCCCTTCGTAACATTTCGGTCTAACCGAGATGAGTGATCGGTCCCACCGAGTCTGCAATGCAAACTCTCTGTTTCCTTTTCGTAATGCTTCGGTCCCACCGAGACGAGCGAATCGGTCCCACCGAGTTTGCCTGACCAACTCTCTGTTAGCTTATTACCTAATTCGGTCCAACCGAGTTTGAGTAATCGGTCCAACCGAGATTACGTTATGCCCTAACCTTAATGATATCAGTCCCACTGAGATGACATGTCGGTCCCACCGAAATTGCCTAACGGTCACATATGCACTGAATCGGTCCGACCGAGTTTTTTGATTCGGTCCCACCGAATTTGGTATAATGTGTGTAACGGTTAGATTTTGTGTGGAGGCTATATATACCCCTCCACCCTCTCCTCATTCGTGAGGGAAGCCATCAGATCATGCCTACACTTCCACTACTCATTTTCTAAGAGAGAGCCACCTACTCATGTGTTGAGACCAAGATATTCCAATCCAACCATATGAATCTTGATCTCTAGCCTTCCCCAAGTTGCTTTCCACTCAAATCATCTTTCCACCAAATCCAATCGTATGAGAGTGAGTTGAGTGTTGGGGAGACTATCATTTGAAGCACAAGAGCAAGGAGTTCATCATCAACACACCATCTATTACCTTTTGGAGAGGGGTGTCTCTTAGATTGGTTAGGTGTCACTTGGGAGCCTCCAACAAGATTGTGGAGTGAACCAAGGAGTTTGCAAGGGCAAGGAGATCGCCTACTTCGTGAAGATCTACCCTAGTGAGGCAAGTCCTTCGTGGGCGATGGCCATGGTGGGATAGATAAGGTTGCTTCTTCGTGGACCCTTCGTGGGTGGAGCCCTCCGTGGACTCGCGTAGCCGTTACCTAATACGTCTCCAACGTATCTATAATTTATGAAACATTCATGCTATTTTATTATCTGTTTTGAATGATTATGGCTTTATTATACACTTTTATATTACTTTTGGGACTAACCTATTAACCGGAGGCCCAGCCCATATTGTTGTTTTATTGCCTATTTCAGTGTTTCGAAGAAAAGGAATATCAAACGGAGTCCAAACGGAATGAAACCTTCGGCAGCGTGATTTTTGGGAAGAATATGATCCAGGAGACTTGGAGTTCATGTCAGAAGATCCTCGAGGAGGCCAGGAGATAGGAGGGCGCCCCCCTACTGTGCGCGCCCCTATCTCCTGGGCCTCTCAGCACCCCCCGACCGACTTCTTTCGCCTATATAAGTCCACGTACCCTAAAAACATCGAATAAGAAGATAGATCGAGAGTTCCGCCGCTGCAAGCCTCTGTAGCCACCAAAAACCTCTTGGGAGCCCGTTCCGGCACCCTGCCGGAGGGGGAACCCATCACCGGTGGCCATCTTCATCATCCCGGCGCTCTCCATGACGAGGAGGGAGTAGTTCACCCTCGGGGCTGAGGGTATGTACCAGTAGCTATGTGTTTGATCTCTCTCTCTCTCTCTCGTGTTCTCTCTATGGCACGATCTTGATGTATCGCGAGCTTTGCTATTATAGTTGGATCTTATGATGTTTCTCCCCCTCTACTCTCTTGTGATGAATTGAGTTTTCCTCTTGAAGTTATCTTATCGGATTGAGTCTTTAATGATTTGAGAACACTTGATGTATGTCTTGCCGTGATTATCTGTGGTGACAATGGGATATCATGTGCCACTTGATGTATGTTTTGGTGATCAACTTGCGGGTTCCGCCCATGAACCTATGCATAGGGGTTGGCACACGTTTTCGTCTTGACTCTCCGGTAGAAACTTTGGGGCACTCTTTGAAGTACTTTGTGTTGGTTGAATAGATGAATCTGAGATTGTGTGATGCATATCGTATAATCATGCCCACGGATACTTGAGGTGACAATGGAGTATCTAGGTGACATTAGGGTTTTGGTTGATTTGTGTCTTAAGGTGTTATTCTAGTACGAACTCTTGAATAGATTGATCCGAAAGAATAACTTTGAGGTGGTTTCGTACCCTACCATAATCTCTTCGTTTGTTCTCCGCTATTAGTGTATTTGGAGTGACTCTTTGTTGCATGTTGAGGGATTGTTATATGATCTATCTATGTTATTATTGTTGAGAGAACTTGCACTAGTGAAAGTATGAACCCTAGGCCTTGTTTCCTAGCATTGCAATACCGTTTACGCTCACTTTTATCATTAGTTACCTTGCTGTTTTTATATTTTCAGATTACAAAAACCTATATCTACCATCCATATTGCACTTGTATCACCATCTCTTCGCCGAACTAGTGCACCTATACAATTTACCATTGTATTGGGTGTGTTGGGGACACAAGAGACTTTTTGTTATTTGGTTGCAGGGTTGTTTGAGAGAGACCATCTTCATCCTATGCCTCCCACGGATTGATAAACCTTAGGTCATCCACTTGAGGGAAATTTGCTACTGTCCTACAAACCTGTGCACTTGCAGGCCCAACAACGTCTACAAGAAGAAGGTTGCGTAGTAGACATCAAGCTCTTTTCTGGCGCCGTTGCCGTGGAGGTGAGTGCTTGAAGGTATATCTTTAGATCTTGCAATCGAATCTTTTTGTTTCTTCTTTTATCACTACTTTAGTTTATAAAAGAAAACTACAAAAAAAATGGAGTTGAGTTTGTCTCATACGCTTCGTCTTTTTAATATCTTTCGTGAGAATGATAAAAAGGAAAATTGTGCTCAAGTGCTAGAAGAAGAAATCTATAGAATGCTTGATACCAAATCTTTGAATGATGAGCATGATTGCAATGTTGTTAGTATGAACTCCTTGAATATCCATAGTACTAATGATGATTGCACTAGTTATGATGAAAATATCTCATATAAGCATGTCGATTTTTGTGGAGTAGATTGGGTTTGCAAGTACACACCAAATAGGGAAAATAGACATTGCAAGAGGCATAAGCATTTAGAAACTAAATGGTTGGAATAAAGGCTAAATGTGAGTGCTGGAAATTTAAATTTCCTTTGCCGTACTTGTGAACTTTGCAATGAACGTAGTCATTTACATCTCCGATGCAAATTGTTTCATGATCGAATCGTGTCCAAAAATTGTGATGATTTGATCTCCCTTGCTCATTACAATGAACTTAGTTTACTTTTGGGTTATGAAGAATTGAAACGTTTAATTAAGGACCTTCCAGAATTTGCCCATAAGAAATTCCTTGATATTGATCTAGAGAAGATTTATTTGTATTGTGCGGTGAATTGCATTGAAAATCCTTATATTGCCAACTACATAAAGAAAAAAAAGCAAATAGAAGATGATGAGAATACTAATGAAAGGGAAGAGACTTCCCAACATCCTCCTATTGTTTCTTATGATGAATCATGTAACGAGGAGGAGCTTTCTATTCAACCAATCTCATCAATAAGGAGCTCAAAGAGGAAGGTTGAACCCACACGTAATGTGAAGAAGAAAAAGAAAAAAAGGAGCAACAAAGGTGGAAAGGTATCCCTCCCAAATGATGTTGCTCCTACTACTCATTGTGATGATGATAATTGCTATACTATTGGTGCTATCAATATTTTTAATGATGAGAGTGATTATGCTTATGATATGAAAGGGCCCAAGCTTGGGGAAGCTATCTTTGATGAGGATGAAATATTTGAGACTATATTTGCTGAAATTAATGTTTGTCCCAAGCTTGGGGATGCTATGTTTAATGAAGATGATATTTTTAGCATCCCAAGTTTTGATATGCAAAGTTGTTATAATGATAGCGTGCCTCTTACCTATGATCATTATATTGATGAAAGTGGGTTTGGAAGAGTGTCAACTTTAGGAAGTAGTGATCCCACTATTTTGGAGGATGTTGAATTTTATTGTGATGAATATGAAGAGGTTTCAATCGATTATGATGAGAACAAAGTTGCTACTTATGATGATTATTGTGATGAAACTTATGCTATAAAAAGTAGTGATGATTATATTTATAAAACTTGTCATGATTATGATTACCCTTTTTCTGAACATTACTCTTTTAATGTGGAAACAATTTTTAGTGTTCAAGTCTCTTATGATACTCCTACTATTCCGAATGAGAAGAATTTTGCTTATGTGGAGAGTAGTAAAATTTCTATGCTTGTAGATCATGAAAAGAATGCTTTAGGTGCTGGTTATATTGTTGAATTCATTCATAATGCTACTGAAAATTATTATGAGGGAGGAATATATGCTTGTAGGAATTATAATAATATCAAGTTTCCTCTCCATGTGTTGAAAATCTTGAAGCTATGCTTATTTTACCTTCCTATGCTAGTTGATTATTGTTCCCTTAAGTTATTTGCTCACAAAATCCCTATGCATAGGAAGTGGGTTAGGCTTAAATGTGCTAGTCATATTCTTCATGATGCTCTCTGTATCTTTTATGTGAGCATCATTGAAATCATTATGCCTAGCTAGGGGCGTTAAATGATAGCGCTTGTTGGGAGGCAACCCAATTTTATTTTTGTTTCTTGATTTTTGGTTCTTTTTAGTAATAAATTAATAATCTAGCCTCTGGTTAGATGTGGTTTTATGTTTTAATTAGTGTTTGTGCCAAGTAAGACCTATAGGATCTTCTTGGATGATAGTTATTTGATCTTGCTGAAAATTCCAGAAACTTTCTGTTCACGAAAACAATTGTTTAAAATCACCAGAGCATGATAAAATACTGATTCCAATTGCAGCAGATCAATAATCAAATTATCTAGTTCTTCCTATTTTGGTAGAATTTTTGGAGTTCCAGAAGTTTGCGTTAGTTACAGATTACTACAGACTGTTCTGTTTTTGACAGATTCTGTTTTTCGTGTGTTGTTTGCTTATTTTGATGCATCTATGGCTAGTAAAATAGTTTATAAACCATAGATAAGTTTGAATACAGTAGTTTAAAACCAATATAAATAAATAATGAGTTCATTACAGTACCTTGAAGTGGTGTTTTGTTTTCTTTCGCTAACGGAGCTTACGAGTTTTCTGTTGAGTTTTGTGTTGTGAAGTTTTCAAGTTTTGGGTAAAGATTCGATGGACTATGGAATAAGGAGTGGAAAGAGCCTAAGCTTGGGGATGCCAAAGGCACCCCAAGGTAATATCCAAGGACAACCAAGAGCCTAAGCCTGGGGATGCCCCGGATGGCATCCCCTCTTTCGTCTTCGTCCATCGGTAACTTTACTTGGAGCTATATTTTATTCACCACATGATATGTGTTTTTCTTGGAGCGTCATTTTTTTTCTTGTTAGTATTTGCTTGCTGTTATGTAGAATAATGTTTTGCATCTTTATTTTCAATAAAAATGTCAAGAATAGCCTTTACCATGCTTATTTTGCTAGTATACATGTTGCTGTTTGAAAACAGAAAGTTTACCGCTGTTGCAAAAATTCCCTAGAAAAGTCAGAGAATGGTATAATGTTGAAACTTTTTGCATATTGAGCTCTGATAAATCTTCTACAGCGTAGTATTTTTCTTATAATTTTTGGAGTTAGGGAAGTATGATGAATCTTGCATTCTTTACAGACTGTACTGTTTTGGCAGATTGCTGTTATGGTTGCATTGTTTGCATATGTTTGCTTGTTTAATGATTCTATTTGAGAATAGGAGTATTAAATATGCAGAGGCATTTAGTATGCAATGTTGAATAATAATTTTAGTGATTTGTTACAGTAGAAAATGATAAGGTTTTGCATTGGTTTATATTAACCTATCTCACGAGTTCTTGTTGAGTTTGATGTGGATGAAGCTTTTGATAAAAAGACAAACCATGATATGAGAGGAATTAAGGAGACACATAAGTTCAAGCTTGGGGATGACCAAGGCACCCCAAGATAATATTTCAAGAAGTCTCAAGCATCTAAGCTTGGGGATGCCCCGGTAGGCATCCCACCTTTCTTCTTCAACAATTATCGGTTAGTATTGGTTGAACCTAAGTTTTTGCTTCTTCACATGAGTTGTGCTATCCTTGCAATGTCATTTTATTTTGCTTTGCTTGCTGTTTGAATAAAATACCAAGATCTGAAATTCTTTAATAAGAGAGAGTCTTCATATAGTTACATAATTATTTAGCTACTCATTGATCTTCACTTATATCTTTTTGGAGTAGTTTTTCATTTACTCGTGTGCTTCACTTATATCCTATGAGTAAATTGTTGGATGAGTTGAATGTCATAAATCTGAATTTATATATGTTTCATTTGCTTATCCCATGGGGGGTAATGACTTCACATCTAAGAAGTAGAGGTTGTAAATTTATTGAAGGTTAGCAAGCATTGTATTGGTCATTTGAACAATTCATGAAAGAATATTGAAGGAAGAGAGATTTCACATATAAATATACTATCCTAGACATCTTTTATGATTGTGAGCACTCATTAAGTATGACATGCTAAAGAGTTGATGTTGGACAAGGAAGACAACGTAATGGGTTATGTTTTCTCACATCTCAGTTAAAGTATATTGTCATGGATCATTCAAACATGTTGAGCTTGCCTTTCCCCCTCATGCTAGCCAAATTCCTTGCACCAAGTAGAGATAATACTTGTGCTTCCAAATTCCAAACCTATATGCGGTATTTTCCTGCCGTTCCAAGTAAATTTGCATGTGACAAACTCTAAATCTTCAAATAATAATCTGTTTTGTATGCCCGAATTGCTCATGTAGCGACTAGGGGCTGTCAGTATCTTCCATGCTATGTGGGTTATTCTCAAGAGGAGTGGACTCCGCTCCTCATTCACGAGAAAGGGCCGGTAACCAGGATGCCCAGTCCCATGATCCAAAAAGATCAAAGTAAATCAATATAATTAAACAAAACTCCCCCAGGGCTGTTGTTAGTTGGAGGCACTCGTTGTTTCGAGCAAGCCATGGATTGATGCTTGTTGGTGGTGGGGGAGTAAAAACTTTTACCATTCTGTTTGGGAACCGCCTATAATGTATGTAGTATGGAAGATATTGGGAACTCTTGGTTGTTATGTTGACAATGAGATCATACCTCTCAAAATTATTTTCATCTCTATTTTAAAATCGAGCTCTGGCACCTCTGCAAATCCCTGCTTCCCTCTGCGAAGGGCCTATCTTTTACTTTATGTCTTTTACTTTATGCAAGAGTCAAGGTGATGTTCACATTTCCCTTTTCATTTTATCCTTTAGCAAGCACTTTGTGTTGGGGTGATCCTGATATATATATATATATATATCCAATTGGATGTAAGTTAGCATGAACTATTATTGTTGACATCACCCAAAGGTGAATACGTTGGGAGGCAACACTATAAGCCCCAATCTTTCTCAGTGTCCGATTGAAACTCCATAACCATTAGTATTGCGTGAGTGTTAGCAATTGTAGAAGACTATATGATAGTTGAGTATGTGGAGTTTGCTTTTCCTAAAAATAAGATGAATTGCAATTGTTTGATGACTAAGAATGAAGTTTGCTAGTTTTCAAGAAAGTTTATGGTCTATGCTTTGACATGTGAATTGCTTGTTACTTATTCGTGAGAAGTTTTATGAGATGAACTACTGTTATGACATATAATCATGCTAGAAAAGGTGATTGAATTATCATTGATCAAACTTGTGCACCTTCTAGCATTCACACTTCATAAATTCTTTCTTTTATCATTTACCTACTCGAGGACGAGCAGGAATTAAGCTTGGGGATGCTGATACGTCTCCAACGTATCTATAATTTATGAAGCATTCATGCTATTTTATTATCTGTTTTGAATGATTATGGGCTTCATTATACACTTTTATATTAGTTTTGGGACTAACCTATTAACCAGAGGCCCAGCCCATATTGCTGTTTTATTGCCTATTTCAGTGTTTTGAAGAAAAGGAATATCAAACGGAGTCCAAACGGAATGAAACCTTCAGCAGCATGATTTTTGGGAAGAATATGATCCGGGAGACTTGGAGTTCACATCAGAAGATCCTCGAGGAGGCCAGGAGATAGGAGGGCGCGCCGCCCCTACTGGGCGCGCCCCCTGTCTCCTGGGCCCCTCGAGCACTCCCCGACCGACTTCTTTCGCCTATATAAGTCCACGTACCCTAAAAACATCGAATAAGAAGATAGATCGAGAGTTCCGCCGCCGCAAGCTTCTGTAGCCACCAAAAACCTCTCGGGAGCCCGTTCCGGCACCCTGCCGGAGGGGGAACCCATCACCGGTGGCCATCTTCATCATCCCGACGCTCTCCATGACGAGGAGGGAGTAGTTCACCCTCGGGGCTGAGGGTATGTACCAGTAGCTATGTGTTTGATCTCTCTCTCTCTCGTGTTCTCTCTATGGCACGATCTTGATGTATCGCGAGCTTTGCTATTATAGTTGGATCTTATGATGTTTCTCCCCCCTACTCTCTTGTGATGAATTGATTTTTCCTCTTGAAGTTATCTTATCGGATTGAGTCTTTAATGATTTGAGAACACTTGATGTATGTCTTGCCGTGATTATCTGTGGTGACAATGGGATATCATGTGCCACTTGATGTATGTTTTGGTGATCAACTTGCGGGTTCCGCCCATGAACCTATGCATAGGGGTTGGCACACGTTTTCTTCTTGACTCTCTGGTAGAAACTTTGGGGCACTCTTTGAAGTACTTTGTGTTGGTTGAATAGATGAATCTGAGATTGTGTGATGCATATCGTATAATCATGCCCACGGATACTTGAGGTGACAATGGAGTATCTTGGTGACATTAGGGTTTTGGTTGATTTGTGTCTTAAGGTGTTATTCTAGTACGAACTCTTGAATAGATTGATCCGAACTTTGAGGTGGTTTCGTACCCTACCATAATCTCTTCGTTTGTTCTCCGCTATTAGTGTCTTTGGAGTGACTCTTTATTTCATGTTGAGGGATTGTTATATGATCTATCTATGTTATTATTGTTGAGAGAACTTGCACTAGTGAAAGTATGAACCCTAGGCCTTGTTTCCTAGCATTGCAATACCGTTTACGCTCACTTTTATCATTAGTTACCTTGCTGTTTTTATATTTTCAGATTACAAAAACCTATATCTACCATCCATATTGCACTTCTATCACCATCTCTTTGCCGAACTAGTGCACCTATACAATTTACCATTGTATTGGGTGTGTTGGGGAGACAAGAGACTTTTTGTTATTTGGTTGCAGGGTTGTTTGAGAGAGACCATCTTCATCCTACGCCTCCCACGGATTGATAAACCTTAGGTCATCCAATTGATGGAAATTTGCTACTGTCCTACAAACCTATGCACTTGCAGGCCCAACAACGTCTACAAGAAGAAGGTTGCGTAGTAGACATCATTACCCTTCGTGGGTTGAAGTCTCCATGAATGTGGATGTATGATAGCACCACCTATCGGAACCACGACAAAAACATCCGTGTCTCCTATTGCGTTTGCACTCTGCAAACCCTTCCCTTTACATTCTTGCAAGTTGCATGCTTTACTTTCCGCTGCTCATATACTCTTTGCATGCTTGCTTGAATTGTGTTAAGATTGCTTGACTTGTGCTAAGTTGTTAAAATCTGCCAAGAAATAAATTTGGGAAACGGTTAAGATTTTATTTGGTAAAGTAGTCTAATCACCCCCCTCTAGACATACTTTCGATCCTACAATTGGTATCAGAGCTTTGGTCTCCATTTTCCTTGATTCCATAGCTTTTGGTGATCATAGCCTTGGTTTCACAACCTAGGAGAGTATGGCGTCTAGCGAGGGAAATTACCACCGTAGAGGTCCTTACTTTGATGGTACTAATTTTTCTAGTTGGAAGCATAAGATGAAAACGCATATTCTTGGACATAACCCCGTCGGGGCTATTGTGTGTATTGGCTTGCAAGGTGAATTCTTTGATGGGAGAGAACCAAACCATGAAGCTACCGCGGAAGAGTTGAGGATGCTGCAATACAACGCTCAAGCTTGTGATATCCTCTTCAATGGATTGTGCCCCGAAGAATTCAACAAAATCAGCCGCCTTGAGAATGCAAAGGAAATTTGGGATACTTTGATTGACATGCACGAAGGTACCGACCCCGTCAAGGAATCCAAATTGGATGTGCTTCAAATTTAACTTGACAAGTTCAAAATGAAGGATGGTGAAGGTGTCGCTGAAATGTACTCTAGGCTTGCTCTCATCACAAATGAGATTGCCGGCTTAGGAAGTGAAGAGATGACCGAAAAATTCATCATCAAGAAGATCTTAAGAGCCTTGGATGGAAAATATGATACCGTGTGCACAATGATCCAAATGATGCCCAATTACAAAGATCTCAAGCCAACAAAAGTCATTGGAAGAATTGTTGCTCATGAGATGTCACTCAAGGATAAGGAGGAGCTTCACAACAAGTCAAGTGGTGCTTACAAAGCCTCATGTGATGCTCCTACATCATCAAGTGAGAAACAAACGTTCAATGAGGAATTAAGCTTAATGGTGAAAAACTTCAACAAGTTCTACAAGAGTAGAAGCAAACAAAGAAGTTCCAAGTCAAGGTCCTACAATGATAAAAGATCTTCGAGTCGTGAACGTAATTGCTACAATTGTGGAAGAGCCAGACACTATTCCAATGAGTGTACGACTCCTTACAAAAGGAGAGAAGATTCACCCAAAAGAAGAAGTAGAAGAGAAGAATCACCACCAAGAGAGAGGAGGAGTAGAGATGATCATTATGAACGAAGAACCTCCCGGAGAAGCAAGGATTCGGAAAGGAAGGACAAATCATCAAAGAGCTACACAAAGAGAAGACATCAAGCTCATGTTGGTGAATGGGTATCCGGCTCTGACTCCGACAATCACTCCAAGAGAAGCTATCACTCCGACTCCGAATATACTCAAGATGAAGGTGTTGCCAGTCTAGCACTTGTGTCAACCAACTCCTACGACATATTTGACTCACCAAATGAAGGAATTGAAAGATGCTTCATGGCTAAAGGCCCAAAGGTATCACACCCCGAGTATGTTGATTTCAATAGTGATGAAGATGACTTGTTAGGTGATGATGATTTACTTGTTGACAACTCTAGTGATGAATACTATGATGAAACGTCAATTAATCATGCTAATCAAGATAAAACGAATGACAATGATAAGGAGAAGATTGAGCGCCTAACTACAGAACTAAACACTCTTAAGTTAGATCATGAAACTATCTTGGAAGATCATCGAGAACTTTTAAAGACTCATGGGAAGTTACGTTTTGAAAAGCTCAACCTTGAGGAAGAGCATGAGTTTTTAAAGGCAATCAATGATGATCTTCGCAAGAAAAGTTCTTCTTAAATTGCCAAGCGTTTACTCTTATCTACTTACGTGCTACAAGTCAAGTCTGGTAACACGAGCAAGAAAGATTCTTCTTCTAGTAGTAACAATAATCATGCTAAATCCAATGTTGTTACTTCTAGTAGTTCTCTTGATTCCACTAATGATTCTCTTAGCCAAGTTACACTTGAGCAAGAAAATAACTTATTGAAGGGAATTATAGAGAAGGGTGTCTACTGTTGGAAATATGCCCTAGAGGCAATAATAAAAAGGTTATTATTATATTTCCTTGTTCATGATAATTGTCTATTGTTCATGCTATAATTGTGTTATCCAGAAATCGTAATACATGTGTGAATACATAGACCACAACATGTCCCTAGTGAGCCTCTAGTTGACTAGCTCGTTGATCAATAGATGGTTACGGTTTCCTAACCATGGACATAGTATGTCATTGATAACGGGATCACATCATTAGGATGATGATGTGATGGACAAGACCCAATCCTAAGCATAGCACAAGATCGTGTAGTTTGTCTCCTAAAGCTTTTCTAATGTCAAGTATCCTTTCCTTAGACCATGAGATTGTGCAACTCCCGGATACCGTAAGGGTACTTTGGGTGTGACAAACGTCACAACGTAACTAGGTGGCTATAAAGGTACACTACAGGTATCCCCGAAAGTATCTGTTGGGTTGGCACGAATCGAGACTGGGATTTGTCACTCCGTATGACGGAGAGGTATCTTTGGGCCCACTCGATAGGACATCATCATAATGAGCTCAATGTGATCAAGGAGTTGTTCACGGGATGATGTGTTACGGGAACGAGTAAAGAGACTTGCCGTAACGAGATTGAACAAGGTATCGGTATACCGACGATCGAATCTCGGGCAAGTATCGTACCGATAGACAAAGGGAATTGTATACGGGATTGATTGAATCCTCGACATCATGGTTCATCTGATGAGATTATCATGGAACATGTGGGAGCCAACAAGGGTATCCAGATCCCGCTGTTGGTTATTGACCTGAGAGTTGTCTCGGTCATGTCTACGTGTCTCCCGAACCCGTAGGGTCTACACACTTAAGGTTCGGTGACGCTAGAGTTGTAGAGATATTAGTATGCGGTTAACCTAAAGTTGTTCAGAGTCCCGGATGAGATCCCGGACGTCACGAGGAGCTTCGGAATGGTCCGGAGGTAAAGATTTATTTATAGGAAGTCCAGTTTCGGCCACCGGGAGAGTTTCCGGGGTCACCGGTATTGTACCGGGACCATCGGAAGGGTCCCGGGGGTCCACCGGGTGGGGCCACCTATCCCGGAGGGCCCCATGGGCTGAAGTGGCGTGGGAACCAGCCCCTGGTGGGCTGGTGCGCCCCACCCAAGGGCCCAAGGCACCTAGGGTTGGAAACCCTAGGGGGCCGTTGCCCCCCGAGGGGGCATGCGCCCCCTGGTTGGAAACCCTAGGGGGGGGGGGGGCGTTGCCCCCCGAGGGGCCGCCGCCCCGGGGGCCACCGCCCCCCCTCTAGATGGGATCTCCAAGGGGGCACGCGCCCCCTAGCCCCTATATATAGTGGAGGGGAGGGAGGGCAGCCGCACCCTAAGCCCTGGCGCCTCCCTCTCCCTCCCGTGACACCTCTTCCTCCTCCAGTAGCGCTTGGCGAAGCCCTGCTGGAATCCCGCTGATTCCACCACCACGCCATCGTGCTGCTGGATCTCCATCAACTTCTCCTTTCCCCTTGCTAGATCAAGAAGGACGAGACGTCTCCGCTCCGTACGTGTGTTGAACGCGGAGGTGCCGTCCGTTCGGCGCTAGGATCATCGGTGATTTGGATCACGACGAGTACGACTCCATCAACCCCGTTCTCTTGAACGCTTCCGCTCGCGATCTACAAGGGTATGTAGATGCACTCCTCTCTCTCGTTGCTAGATGACTCCATAGATTGATCTTGGTGATGCGTAGAAAAATATTAAATTTCTGCTACGATCCCCAACATCTACAAGAGCCTTGCCGGGAGTAAGCAATTTGCGGAAATTGTACGCAAGCAAGGAAGGCACCGAAAGAATCAAGGTGTTGGTTTTGAACGAAAGTTCAATGCCAATGGAGTTGAGTGGGAAGAAGATCAATACCCCAAGACGAAGTTTGTTCCCCAACAAGAGAAGTATGATCCTACTTCTTTCCAAGGGACACAAGCTCAAGATGATCTTCCACCACAAGACCGCAAGCAAAAAGGCAAGCACAAGCTTCAAGAGGAGATTGATGCATTTGAAGAAGCTCCCAAGGCCTTGGTCAAGTGGGTTCCCAAGACTACATCAAGCTCTACTTCATCAAGCTCCACTACTACCCCAAGGATTCCCATCAAGATGATGTGGATCCCAAAGAAGAAGAACTAGAGAGTTCTTGAGGGTGACTCCGCCAATATGCTTCACTCATATCATTTTGGCAAGGACAAGTGCAATCAACTTCCACATCTTGCACTAGTTCAAGGAGTCACAAACCCTCTTGTTGGTAAGACTAGGGACAAGGTAACCAAATGCTTTCATGGACATCATCTTGTGTGTGCATCAGTCTATGTCTATGGATATTCTTGCTTATTCCTTATGGGACTAACCCGTGTAGGTATTGAAAGTGCAACTCACTCCAATGGATTGCTCCAAATGATCAACAACATTGAGCATCCACATCTTCAACACCTACATGAAGTCATCATCGACAAAACCCAAGGTTAGTTCATCCCTCTTAGGGGGGATCTCACATCTAGGGGAAGCTTTACTCTAAAGAATTGAGCTAAAGCAACTCTAATGGTGTGAACACAACAATGCTTTATGTAAAAGTGGTAACCCCACTTGTGCTTAAATGATGAGTATGACCTATGATCAAATGTTCTCATTTGACTCCTAAGTCAATATACTCATATATAGATGAACTAGTCATCGCCAAATGTTTGATAGATGCTAGAATTGGGTGTGCATGCTTTGCCACATATTTCATTTGCCTTTTTATTGTGTGAACATGTTGGTTGCTGATACGTCCATTTTGCATCATGCTTTTATATCGATATTTATTGCATTATGGGCTGTTACTACGCGTTATGTCACAATACTTATGGCTATTCTCTCTTATTTTACAAGGTTTACATGAAGAGGGAGAATGCCGGCAGTTGGGATTCTGGGCTGGAAAAGGAGCAAATATTGGAGACCTATTCTGCACAGCTCCAAAAGTATTGAAACTCCATGAAAGTCATTTTTGGAATTAATGATAATTATTCAGCGAAAGAAATACCTGAGGGGGGCCACCCACCGTCGACGAGGGTGGGGAGCGCGCCCACCCTTACAGGGGCCCATCTTCTGCTATATGAAGTCTTTTACCCTAAAAAAAATCACAAGCAAGCTTTCGGGACGAAACTCCGCCGCCACGAGGCGGAACCTTGGTGGAACCAATCTAGGGCTCCGGCGGAGCTGTTATGCCGTGGAAACTTCCCTCCGGGAGGGGGAAATCATCACCATCGTCATCACCAACGATCCTCTCATTGGGAGGGGTCAATCTCCATCAACATCTGCACCAGCACCATCTCCTCTCAAACCCTAGTTCATCTCTTGTATCAAATCTTTGTACCAAAACCTTAGATTGGTACCTGTGGGTTGCTAGTAGTGTTGATTACTCCTTGTAGTTGATGCTAGTTGGTTTATCCGGTGGAAGATTGTTTGTTAAGATCCTTAATGCATATTAATACCCCTATGATCATGAACATGAATATGCTTTGTGAGTAGTTGCGTTTGTTCCTGAGGACATGGGTGAAGTCTTGCTATTAGTAGTCATGTGAATTTGGTATTCGTTCGATATTTTGATGAGATGTATGTTGTCTCTCCTCTAGTGGTGTTATGTGAACGTCGACTACATGACACTTCACCATTATTTGGGCCTAGAGGAAGGCATTGGTAAGTAATAAGTAGATGATGGGTTGCTAGAGTGACAGAAGCTTAAACCCTAGTTTATGCGTTGCTTCGTAAGGGGCTGATTTGGATCCATATGTTTCATGCTATGGTTAGGTTTACCTTAATACCACTACAAGAAATATGTCAACTTGTGACCTTGACTATTGGTCACTGAATGGTCATTATGTTCCATTTGTGACCTTTTTGTGACCAAAAACAGATGGTCAAAAGCTGACAGTCGTAAACTGAAATTAACGACCTTCTCTGTGAGAAGGTCGTAGACGTTTACGACCAAAATATGCCTACTGTTTTGTTTTGGTCACTAGCAGCCTCCCCAGGCCACGTAGGCATCCGACGTGGCAATCTGATGTGGCACAAGAATCAGCCCGGTCCAATTCGGTGTTTATATGGGCCGAGCCCATTAATTCAGCCTTTTTAATGTATATTTTGTCTATTAATTTTCGCTAGCTACATGGGCCTAGCCCAATAATTCGACCTTTTTAGTTTTGGGGATTCATGCATTTTTTTGGGCCCTCGGCCTTTTTGCAGTCCATTTCTTTTTTTGTAAGACTTTTGATTTCATTTTTAAAATTGTTTGATGCTTGTTGGGATGTCGCCTTTTTTGGCCCAATTATTTGCCCAATTTGGCCCAGGCAGACTTTAGCCCAATCACACACATACATCCAACATTATTTCATTCAAATTAGGAAAACTCCAGGTCAAATTCAAGTCAACCATCATATCACATCACATAACACATCTCCCAGGTTTACATAACACAAAAAAATCATCTCAGGAATACATTTCCTTACACAGGAATATAGCAGGAACAAAGGGAATATACAATAAGAAAATGACGAAACATCTGCTACTATCATAACAGTACAATGTACTTTTCTTTTGACGGAACCAGCTGCCACAATTTGCTCTCTCTTATGAGACATGCTCCAGCTGCCACAATTTGCCATCCTACAATGAGAGGTATATAACAATGGACTTCATGAACATTAGAGGAGCAAACGCTCAATCAACACCAAGGGCTTAATAAAGCCTCGAAATCACAGAAAGTAAATTAGGACCAGACTTTACAATTATAGTACCATAGGACAAATCCAGGAGGCAAAATATGAGTGAATCCAAAGAGGCAGAAAGGAATACCTATTTTGATCCAGAGGGGCTCGTGAGCATGGCCATCTTCCATAACAGGTTGGCCCTAATGCACCCTGGATCAGACGCGTTGGGAGCTTGTAGCTTGTCCTAAGTATCAGGAAAAATCAAAGCCACAGTTTAGACTTGGTGATAACAAACAGACATTGTAAATCAATAGCATATTAAGCACCAATTTTCTCGGATGCAAGAAGAAGAGGAGCAAAACGACACATAGAGGTGGGACATTTGTCGTACATCTAGATGATGTTCGCAGCAATGAAGATACATGCGGCCAGGCAAGCATGTGTGCGTGCTTCACCGGTGCATGCATCACTGTAGTAGCCAAGCAAGTAGGGTAGGCGCTGCCTCCGCCCAGGCGTGCTCTGTTGCCGCCCACACGCAGGGGTCCTCCTGGCCCACGCTCAGGCCATTCCAAGCCCAGGCTGTTCCACGCCTGCCCAGGTGCTACCGCTGGTACATGTACTATTTTCACTGAAATTGAACATTGAAATTTACTCAATCAAGAAATTGAACACTGGAGTACAATCATTGAACAGCGAAATTGAACACTGGAGTACAATCATCGAACAGTGAAATTTACTCCAACAGTACTGAAGTTTAACTGAAACTGAACAACAGTACAGCAGGATCTTGACAGCAGTACAACAGTGAAATTGAACAGCTCAACATCAGGACAGCAGTACACAAAACATAACCATGTATTCAGGCTAAGCAAATGTTGACAACAAACAACAACAACTTCAACTCAATAACTTGGTGAGCATGGAGTAATATAAAAAATATGGCATCATAATAATTTCAGTTGTAGATGTCCCAAATCAAGCAAGCAATAAGCCAATAACAAAAAGGAAGCATCCACAATTTACAACACTAACCCGATAAAATGAATTCCTACTTCTAGTTTAGTTCAAAAAAGAAAAAGAACAACAGACACTTCCAGTTTGTATAATCTGAAATTGAACACTAAAATTTAAGAATGAAAAGATGATTGAACACTGAAAGAGGTTAGCAAGTTGCTTGTTGGTTTCATCACAAGTACGAGGAGTATTTTTAAACCTACGCAAGTAATTTTTAAACCTATGCAAGTACCAGGAGTATTTCACTCCTTTCCAGTGAAAGTACTCAAAATTTGTTTGAGTAGCAAATCTAGGAGTACTGGAGAACTCCAAGTTAAATATACTCAAAGCGACCACCAAAATCTCTCAATACCAGTCACAACAAGTAATCAGAATACAGCAGCAACAATTGCAGTACCCCGATAGCATTGCAGGATAGAAAGCACATAATACTGGTAGAACATATTAAGTAGAGATTCTACATGTCAGCTATTGGCATATTAAGTAGAGATTCCACATGTCAGCTACGGAGTACATCACAAGTACACAGAATACATCAGCAACAATTGGCATATTGGCACATAATACATGGCAGCTATTGGCATATTAAGTAGAGATTCTACATGTCAGCTACGTCACAAGTACACAGAATTTAGCAACAGATTAAGAGCATGTTGTTCGGCATCACACAGATAGTAGAACAATGGTACAGGCAGCTATTGGCATAAAGTAGAGATTCTACATGAATAAATCACATAAGTAACTAGAACAGAGAAAGAAAATGTAGAAGTGGAAGCAAGGCATGAATGGTGTCCTGAGTAACTGCTGCATCGGCCGTAACAGAGGCCAAGGAACTCGCTGTGATGGGTTGCAGCATCTGTCCTGATGCAGTCTCAGCCACAAGCTCCTCACACCTGAAGTGAAACACGCGGGTTGGTCAGTAGAACTACAGCAGTTTAGCTTTTGGAGATGACGAATAACTCAAATTACCCTTGATATCTGTTTAAAAAATTAACCTTCTAGAATGGCCATGTTAAAAATTTAGGAGTAAATGTTGTACAAATCTTATTGAAGATGCTGGAGAATGACATGGCAGCATGTTACAGTAACAAGCTTATCCCCTATATAACATGGTTAAAGACAGTTGCTGCTTTAGTTAATTATAAATACTAAAATCACCACATAGTCAGGAGTATTGCACTGAACCTTGGCACTGAATGAATAACTGAAAACTCAGATTAACAAACCGGCAGACAGAACGCATAGATGAGCAACTACCTTAGCATTGTGTTCAAGCAGAAGCTTGACCGCGTCTTGCTGTCCATGACCAGCGGCCCAAACAAGGGGAGTACCTGACTCGCTTTCGGATTCGACATCGACTCCCTCACCAAGCAAAAGCTTCATAATCTCAATGTGTCCTGTAATAACAAGAAAAATAGATGCCACACGTTCGTTTAGATATTCTCTCTACTTCAACATACAGAATTATCGATCAACATCATTTGTCAGTAATCGACAACACACAGAGCACCACCATTAGGCGTAGCATCATCATTACCTATGCCTGCAGCATGATGCAATGCCATGGCTCCCATGTTGGATGCGACCGAAGGATCGGCCCCGCGGCCGAGCAGGTACTCCACCGTCTCCTGGTGGCCTTGGCCCTCCCGGGCGGCGAAGTGCAGCGCGGTGCGCTTGTTGGCGTCCCGCACGCCGGCGGCCACTGCGGCCACGCCCTTCCCCTCCTCGTCGAGCGCGGACCCGAACTCTGCACCAACACCAACAACAAGACCAAAGCTTAGCAGGTGAGCAAGCCGTGCGCCACCTCGTGTGGAATCCATATGGCATAACCTAAACCCCCAAAAAAATAGCCGAGGGGAATTCAGAAAGCCCAGACAGCGCCCCACGGACCCCTACCGGACCAGATCGCCGCGCAATCTAAGCCAAGCCGCTGCCACACACGAGCGCGGCACCCGCTAGCCGCTACCGCTACCAGATCGAGCCGAACCGGACCGACGGCGCACAGATCAGGGAGACGGGGGATGGGGCATGGGGGCATGTCCGTACCTCGACGGTGGGGTTGCCGCGGCTGTCGAAGATCTGGCGGGCCTTCATAGACTGGATGGTCGCCGCCATGGCCGGAGCTGGTCTCGCGTCGCGTGGCTTGGGGAGGAAGCCAAGATCGAATCAGATCAGAGCAGATGGAGCGGAGTGGGTGTGCGGAATCTGGGAGCCGAGGCCGTCGAACGTCCATGTCGGCTTTCACGGGAGAGTGAGGAGCCGGAGGAGGTGGGGATCCGGCTCATGGAGGAGAGCGAGTGGAGGGGGACGGTGGTGTTGGGCGGAATCGATGGGGGCGGTGGCGCACGGAGGAGGGCGCGGCTAGGGTTTGGACGAGGGGGGAGAGGGAGTTGCGCTGATTCGGGAGGGGGATGAGAGGGATGAGGGGGTGGGGGAAGAGGGCTGCCATCGGATCCAGGCCTATCCAACGGTGGTCGGGCATGATCCGCGTGAGGTGCTCGTGGACCAATCAGAATGCAATAAAGGCCTTGATGACTTTATGACCATATAAATAGGTCGTAATTGATTAAAAATAAGTTCTTTTGCAGGAGAAAAGCATTTTTCATTGTTGAAGTATAAAAATAGTTTTGTTGTGACGAACCTACCAACTCTATCTATTAGACCAAATTTTATGTATAATTGACCAAATGATTTTATGTAAAATGCTTTTGATCCACGAAAAAATCATTTTCCATTTTCAAGTACCAAAAATGAGTTTTTTAAATAACCTAGCAAATAATTGTCAAAAAATTGGAACAAATCAATTTTATAAAATATTAGGCCATATTTAATGCACAATTGATCAAATGGTTGGGTGTCAAAAGATTTGATCCACCTCTGGTGAAAAAGACAAATTCCCGCCGATTCAGTAGGAAGCGGGTCAAATTTGAAGTGTAGCTGCCTTATAGTTTGCTCTTTATTTATTCCAAAAATCATTTCTAGGTACATAAGTATCTATTTAATCAGAGAAACACCAAAAAAAATTTCAAGACCCAACCACTAGCTAGGAACGGTCAAGCCCGCCGTTTTGACCGCATTTTGAAACGGGCATAGAAAATTCAAAAAAAAAATCAAAAAATTGGAAAACCTCCGTATTGTGTCATCATATGTGACCAAGTTTCCAGAAAAACATAATAAACTTGTAATACGGTAATTATTTTAAAAAAGTGTTCTCAGAAATGAGCTATCATGCGTGAAGATTCATGGCTTTCAGGCCAAATGATCAATCTTATGGCCACATTCATGGCATAGTTTGTTCAAATGATCTCATATTGTGCACACGGGTGCATCTTGGAATTCCAAACAATGTTGCCTAAGGGAGTTTTCATTTTCTTTGCACGAAAAATTCATTTTCCATCTTTCGAGTGCCCGAAATGAGGTTTTTTGTGAAGGACCTACCATATATTTGTTGCAAAATTGTACCAAATCAATTTTCTAAAATACTAGGACATATTTAATGCACAATTGACCAAATGGTTGGGTGCCAAAAGTTTTGATCCACCTCTCGTGAAAAAGACAAATTCCCGCCGATTCAGCAGGAAGCGGGTCAAATTTGAACTGTAGCTACCTCATAGTTTGCTCTTTATTTTTTCCAAAAATCATTTATAGGTACATAAGTACCTATTTAATCATAGAAACACCAAAAAATTCAAGATTCAACCACTAGCTAGGAACGGTCATTCCCGCTGTTTTGACCGCATTTTGAAATGGGCATAAAAAATTCAAAAAATTCAAAAAATTGGAAAACCTTCGTATTATGTCATTATATATGACCAAGTTTGCAGGAAAATAATAAACTTGTAATACGGTAATTATTTTTAAAAAGTGTTCTCAGAAATGAGCTATCATGCGTGAAGATTCATGGCTTCCAAGCGAAATGATCAATCTTATGGCCACATTCATGGCATAGTTTGTTCAAATGATCTCATATTGTGCACAAGGGTGCATCTTGGAATTCCAAACAATGTTGCCTAAGGGAGTTTTCACTTTCATTGCACGAAAGAGCCATTTTCCATTTTTGAGTGCCCGAAATGAGGTTTTTTGTGTGAAGGACCTACCATATATTTGTTGCAAAATTGGACCAAATCATTTTTCTAAAATACTAGGCCATATTTAATGCACAATTGACCAAATGGTTGGGTGCCAAAAGTTTTGATCCACCTCTGGTGAAAAAGACAAATTCCCACCGATTCAGCAGGAAGCGGGTCAAATTGGAACTGTAGCAACCTCGTAGTTTGCTCTTTATTTTTTGCAAAAACAATTTCTAGGTACATAAGTACCTATTTAATCATAGAAACATCAAAAGTTTTCCAAGATTCAACCACTAGCTAGGAACGGTCATTCCCGCCGTTTTGACCGCATTTTGAAACGGGCATACAAAATTCAAAAAATATCAGAAAATTGGAAAACCTTCACATTGTGTCATTATATATGACCAAGTTTCCAGGAAAAATAATAAACTTGTAATACGGAAATTATTTTAAAAAAGTGTTCTTAGAAATGAGCTATCATGCGTGAAGATTCATGGCTTTCAAGCCAAATGATCAATCTTATGGCCACATTAATGATATAGTTTGTTCAAATGACCTCATATCATGCATAAGGGTGCATCTTGGAATCACAAACAATGTTGCCTAAGGAAGTTTTCATTTTCTTTGCACGAGAAATTCATTTTCCATTTTTTCGAGTGCCCAAAATGAGTATTTTTGTGAAGGACCTACCATATATTTGTTGCAAAATTGGACCTAATCAATTTTATAAAATACTAGGCCATATATAATGCACAATTGACAAAATGGTTGGGTGTCAAATTTGTTTGATCCACCTCTGGTGAAAAAGACAAATTCCCGCCGATTCAGCAGGAAGCGGGTCACATTTGAACTGCAGCTGCCTCATAGTTTGCTATTTATTTTTTTCCAAAAATCATTTCTAGTTACATAAGTACCTATTTAATCATAAATACATGGTTTGGTGGCGATACGTCAAGGTTTGGACGGTGGCCGTGGGCCCCAACTCTAAAGCGTGTAAACTCGCATGCCCGCCGCATGGTCACCGCGTGACCGTGGCGTTGCCATGTGTTCTGGGCGGCCTAGGCATGTTTAGTGGGTTGGGCACTCCCCAGGTAGGTGCTAGGAAGAAAATCACAACATAAGATTCTCACGAGGAGATCGATCGATGCTCAAACATGAATAAGCAGCCAAGTGTTTGATTAGCGGTATGGGAAATGCACATGGCTAATGGGCGTGAGTTTTGGCTGAGGATGATCAGTTACTAAGAAGATCGTCTTCACAAATTTTCAGCTCAAAAGGAGGAGCCTAGGTGGTACTTGCTTTGCAAAGTACCACACTGGACATAAATACGAATGTTGAAGCTGGGCTCAAAATAATGAATGGATTAAGCTGGCATTTGGTGGAGGATGGTTATTTGGGCATAGGAAAGCACTGTAGAAAATGGATACCATTTGGACATGCCAAAGTGGTACTTCCTTCACAAAGTGTTTTTCTGAACAGAATAGGAAAATGAATATTTTTGAATTATTTTTGAACTAGGCAAGGAAGGTTTTTTACCTATTTGACGAAGATATGACCCAAAGAATTTATGAGACTTTTTTGGGAATTTTGGGAATGACATAAATATAGGTTGCTTCACAACCTAGGGCAAAAACTGCCACATGGACATGACACATAGGCAAAACTGATGAGGTGGCGCCTAGTCATAGCAACCCACCACAATTTAGAAGGTTATGACCATCTATATTAGTCATTATCAACTAGAAATAAGGCAGCGGACCAGTGCTATCTGCTTTATGACCATTTCGTGTAAGGAAATTACGACCTTTCTGACCAAAATGGTCGTTATAGTTTAGGGTTTGGAGCCCCCCGAACAGCTTTTGACCAATTGGTCTGAAATGGTCATAGATCTATGACCAATTCTTCCAGGGTCACTGACAGAAGGTCACTAGTTGACATATTTCTTGTAGTGTACTTCTTTTGTTGTTGCGGATGCTTGCAATAGGGGTTAATCATAAGTGGGATGCTTGTCCAAGAAAGGGCAGCACCCAAGCACCGGTCCACCCACATATCAAATTGTCAAAGTAACGAACGCGAACCATATGAGCGTGATGAAAACTAGCTTGACGATAATTCCCATGTGTCCTCGGGAGCGCTTTTCTCATTATAAGAACTTGTCCAGGCTTGTCCTTTGCTACAAAAAGGATTGGGCCACCTTGCTGCACCTTATTTACTTTCATTGCTTGTTACCCGTTACAAATTATCTTATCACAAAACTATCTGTTACCTACAATTTCAGTGCTTGCAGAGAATACCTTACTGAAAACTGCTTGTCAGTTCCTTCTGCTCCTCGTTGGGTTCGACACTCTTACTTATCGAAAGGACTACGATAGATCCCCTACACTTGTGGGTCATCGAGACTCTTTTCTGGCGCCGTTGCCGGGGAGTGAAGCGCCTTTGGTGAGTGGAACTTGGTAAGGAAACATTTGTATAGTGTGCTGAAATTTACTGTCACTTGTGACTATGAAAACTAATCCTTTGAGGGGCTTGTTTGGGGTATCTTCACCCCGACCAGTAGAGCAAAGAGTTGCTCCTCAACCTACTGAACCTACTGAAAATGTTTACTTTGAAATTCCTTCGGGTATGGTAGAGAAACTGCTAGCTAATCCCTTTGCAGGAGATGGAACATTGCATCCCGATTTACACCTTATCTATGTGGATGAAGTTTGTGGATTATTTAAGCTTGCAGGTATGCCCGATGATGTTGTTAAGAAGAAGGTCTTCCCTTTATCTTTGAAGGGAGATGCATTGACATGGTATAGGCTATGTGATGATATGGGATCTTGGGACTATAAACGATTGAAATTGGAATTTCACCAGAAGTTTTATCCTATGCATCTTGTTCATCATGATCGTAATTATATATATAATTTTTGGCCTCCCGAAAGAGAAAGCATTTCTCAAGCTTGGGGGAGGCTTAAGTCAATGTTATATTCATGCCCCAATCATGAGCTCTCAAGAGAAATGATTATTCAAAATTTTTATGCTTGTCTTTCTCTTAATGACCGCACCATGCTCGATACTTCTTATGCTGGTTCTTATATGGTGAAGACTATTGAATTCAAGTGGTATACTATTGAATTCAAGTGGGATTTATTGGAAAGAATTAAACACAACTCTGAATATTGGGATTCTGACGATGGTAAGGAGTCAGGTATGACACCTAAGTTTGATTGTGTTAAGTCTTTCGTGGATTTAGCACTAACTATGGACTTGACTCTGAGATAGTAGCTTCCTTCTGTGAATCATTTGCTACTCATGTTGATCTCCCTAAGGAGAAGTGGTTTAAATATAATCCTCCCACTGAAGTAAAAGTAGTTGCACCTATTACAGTTGAAGAAAAGACTATCACTTATAATGATCCTATTGTTCCTACTACTTATGTTAAGAAACCACCTTTCCCTGTTAGGATAAAGGATCATGCTAAAGCTTCAACTGTTGTTCGTAAGAGTAACACTAGAACATATACACCTCATGAGTAAATTAAAGTTGAACCTAGTATTGCTATGGTTAAAGATCTCATGGCTGATAATATTGATGGGCATGTTATTTACTTCTATGATGAAGCTGCTAATATTGCTAGACCCGATGCTAAGAAACATAGACCTGTTGTAGGCATGCCTCTTATTTTTGTTAAAATAGGAGATCATTGTTATTATGGCCTATGTGATATGGGTGCTAGTGCCACTGCAATACCTCATTCCTTATATAAAGAAATTATGCATGACATTGCACCTGCTGAGATAGAAGATATTGCTGTTACAATTAAGCTTGCCAATAGAGATACTATTTCACCAATTGGGATTGTTAGAGATGTTGAAGTCTTGTGTGGGGAAGTTAAATACCTTGCTGATTTTCTTGTTCTTGGTTCGCCACAAGATGACTTTTGTCCCATTATATTTGGTAGACCCTTCTTGAATACTGCTAATGCTAGGATTGATTGCGAAAAGGATGTTGTTACGATTGGATTAGGAGATATGTCTCATGAGTTTAATTTTGATAAATTTCGTAGACAACCCCATGATAAAGAATTGCCTAGTAAGGATGAAATTATTGGTCTTGCTTCTATTGTCGTGCCTCCTACTGATCCGTTAGAACAATATTTGCTAGACAATGAAATGATATGTTTATGAATGAAAGAAGGGAGATAGATGAAGAATTCTTTAAACAGGGTCCTATTCTGAAACACAACTTGCCTGTTGAAATCCTAGGGGATCCCCCTCCACCCAAGGGTGATCCCGTGTTTGAGCTTAAACCATTACCTGATACTCTTAAATATGCTTATCTTGATGAAAAGAAGATATATCCTGTTATTATTAGTGCTAACCTTTCAGAGCAGGAAGAGGAAAGATTATTGAAAACTCTGAAGAAGCACCATGCTGCTATTGGATATACTCTTGATGATCTTAAGGGCATTAGTCCTACTTTATGCCAACACAAAATAAAATTGGAAGAAGATGCCAAACCAGTTAGAGATCATCAACGACGATTAAATTCTAAGATGAAGGAAGTGGTAAGAAGAGAAATACTAAAGCTCCTTGAGGCAGGTATAATTTATGCCCTTGCTGATATTCAGTGGGTAAGTCCTGTCCATTGTGTCCCTAAGAAGGGAGGTATTACTGTCGTTCCTAATGATAAAGATGAATTGATCCTGCAAAGAATTATTACAGGTTATAGGATGGTAATTGATTTTCGTAAATTAAATAAAGCTACTAAGAAAGATCATTACCCTTTACCTTTTATTGATCAAATGCTAGAAAGACTATCCAAACACACACATTTCTGCTTTCTAGATGGTTATTCTGGTTTCTCTCAAATACCCGTGTCAGCGGACGATCAAGCAAAGACTTCTTTTACTTGCCCTTTCGGTACTTTTGCTTATAGACGTATACCTTTTGGTTTATGTAATGCACCTGCTACATTTCAAAGACTCATGATGGCTATATTCTCTGACTTTTGTGAAAAGATTTGTGAGGTATTCATGGATGATTTTTCTGTTATGGATCCTCTTTTGATGATTGCTTGAGCAACCTTGATCGAGTTTGCAGAGATGCGAAGATACTAGTCTTGTTTTGAATTGGGACAAGTGCCACTTTATGGTTAATGAAGGCATTGTCTTGGGGCATAAAATTTCTGAAAGAGGTATTGAAGTTGATAAAGCTAAAGTTGATGCTATTGAAAAGATGCCGTGTCCCAAGGACATTAAAGGTATAAGAAGTTTCCTTGGCCATGCCGGTTTTTATAGGAGGTTCATTAAGGACTTTTCTAAAATCTCTAGGCCTCTGACTAGTCTATTGCAAAAAGATTTTCACTTTGTCTTTGATGATGATTGTGTAGAAGCATTTGAAATACTTAAGAAAGCTTTGATTTCTGCACCTATTGTTCAGCCACCCGATTGGAATTTACCCTTTGAAATTATGTGTGATGCTAGTGATTATGCAGTAGGTGCTGTTCTAGGACAAAGAGTTAATAAGAAACTAAATGTTATTCAATATGCTAGTAAAACTCTAGACACTACCCAGAGAAATTATGCTACTACTGAAAAAGAATTCTTAGCAGTTGTATTTGCTTGTGATAAGTTCAGACCTTATATTGTTGATTCTAAAGTAGCTATTCACACTGATCATGCTGCTATTAAATATCTCATGGAAAATAAAGATGCTAAACCTAGACTTATTAGATGGGTTCTCTTGCTCCAAGAATTTGATTTGCATATTATTGATAGAAAGGGAGCTGAGAACCCCGTTGCAGACAACTTGTCTAGGTTAGAGAATGTTCTTGATGACCCATTACCTATTGATGATAGCTTTCTTGATGAACAATTAGCTGTCATAAATGCTTCTCGCACTGCTCCATGGTATGCTGATTATGCTAATTACATTGTTGCTAAATTTATACCACCTAATTTCACATACCAGCAAAAGAAAAAGTTCTTTTATGATTTAAGACATTACTTCTGGGATGACCCACACCTTTATAAAGAAGGAGTAGATAGTGTGATTAGACGTTGTGTACTTGCGCATGAACAGGAACAGATCCTACGCAAGTGTCAGTCCAAGGCATATGGAGGACACCACGCTGGAGATATAACTGCACATAAGGTATTGCAATCCGGTTTTTATTGGCCTGCTCTCTTCAAAGATGCCCGTAAGTTTGTCTTGTCTTGTGACGAATGTCAAAGAACTGGTAATATTAGTAGACGTCAAGAAATGCCTATGAATTATTCTCTTGTTATTGAACCATTTGATGTTTGGGGCTTTGATTATATGGGACTGTTTCCTGCCTCTAATGGGTATACACATATTTTAGTTGTTGTTGATTATGTTACTAAGTGGGTAGAAGCTATTCCAACTAGTAGTGCTGATCATAACACCTCTATTAAGATGCTTAAAGAAGTTATTTTTTCTGAGGTTTGGAGTCCCTAGATACTTAATGACTGATGGTGGTTCACATTTTATTCATGGTGCTTTTCGTAATATTCTTGCTAAGTATGACGTTAATCATAGAATTGCATCTCCATATCACCCACAGTCTAGTGGTCAAGTGGAATTGAGTAATAGAGAGCTCAAATTAATTTTGCAAAAGACTGTTAATAGATCTAGAAAGAATTGGTCCAAGAAACTTGATGATGCATTATGGGCCTATAGAACTGCATATTAAAATCCTGTGGGCATGTCTCCATATAAAATGGTTTATGGAAAAGCATGTCACTTACCTCTCGAACTTGAACATAAGGCATATTGGGCCATTAAAGAGCTCAATTATGATTTCAAACTTGCCGGTGAGAAGAGGTTATTTGACATTAGCTCACTTGATGAATGGAGAACCCAAGCATATGAGAATGCCAAGCTGTTTAAAGAAAAAGTTAAAAGATGGCATGACAAAAGGATACAAAAGCGTGAGTTTAACGTAGGTGATTATGTGTTGCTATTCAACTCTCGTTTAAGATTTTTTGCAGGAAAACTTCTCTCTAAATGGGAAGGTCCTTACGTTATCAAGGAGGTCTATCGTTCTGGTGCCATAAAAATCAACAACTTCAAAGGCACAAATCCGAAGGTGGTGAACGGTCAAAGAATCAAACATTATATCTCAGTTAATCCTATAATGTTGAAACTAATGTTATTGAATCCGTGACCCCGGAGGAATACATAGGAGACACTTTCCAGAACGTTTCAGACTCCAAAAAGGAATAGGTATGTGGTACGGTAAGTAAACCAACTCCAAAACAGTTCTAATAGCAATTTTTCTCTGTTTTGGAATATTTAAGAAAATAGGAAAATAAGAAGTAGTCCGGGAAGGACACGAGGCGTCCACGAGGGTGGAGGGCGCGCCCTACCTTACTGGGCGCGCGCCCCTGCCTCGTGGGCACCTCGTATGCTCTCCGGACTCTGTTTTCTTGTACGATACTTATTTTGGTCGGTAAAAATTCAATATATAATCTCCCGAAGGTTTTGATCACCGTATCACACAAAAATCTTCTGTCTTTGTTTCGACCTGTTTTCTTGACAGATCTAGAGCATCATGACGGCACCCTCCTCCAACAATGAAGACAAGGATGCTTGGTTATTGAAGATAGAGCTGAAGAGAGAAGAACCTGAGGAGATCAACAAGGATGAAGGGGTCAAGAAGGCCATGGAGGATCAAGCTCAGAAGAAGAAAACATCCCTCAACCTATTCCTAACCTTTTTACCCCAACTGAGATTGAAGCTTTCAAGATGATTGAGTTAGCTCGTATACAAAACAAGTATCTCACACAGGACAATATTTTGTTGAAGGATCATATCGTCGCACTTAAGGGCATTATCCGCAAATTGGAAGAGCTTCTACGCTCGATGTGCGACTATCCATCATCATCACCACCTCCGAGGACATAATCACATGGGTATGGGCACTCCCCTTGGCAACTGCCAAGCTTGGGGGAGGTGCCCCGGTATCGTATCACCATCACACTCCTATCTTTATCGTTTTTCTTAGTTCGATCCTTTTGGTAATATCTTGATCTAGTAGAATAAAGTTTTGGTATGAATTAGTTTTGATTTTTGCTTTGTGATCCCTCTATGTAATCGAGTCCGTGAGCTATATATAATAAAGATTAGTGTTGAGTCAAGGGCTTTGCTATCTTGCTATGATCTTGAGGAAATAGAAAGAATAAAAAGAATAAAAGAGTTCATATTGATCTTGTGGATAGTAATGACTTCACATATAGAGAGTATGAGGCTTAAACGTTGTTGAGAGTTGGAAACGTAGTTTTGGTCATCGTTGCAATTAATAGGAAGTAATAAAGAAAGAGAGGTTCTCACATATAAATATACTATCTTGGACATCTTTTATGATTGTGAGCACTAATTAAAGTATGACATGCTAAAGAGTTGATGTTGGACAAGGAAGACAACGTAATGGTTTATGTTTTCTCACATCTCAGTTAAAGTATATTGTCATGGATCATTCAAACATGTTGAGATTGCCTGCCCCCCTCATGCTAGCCAAATTCCTTGCACCAAGTAGATGTTGGGGAACGTAGTAATTTCAAAAAAATTCCTACGCACAGGCAAGATCATGGTGATGCATAGCAACGAGAGGGGAGAGTATGTCAACGTACCCTCGTAGACCGAAAGCGAAAGTGTTAGCACAACGCGGTTGATGTAGTCGTATGTCTTCACGATCCGACCGATCAAGTACCGAACGCACGGCACCTCCGAGTTCAGCACATGTTCAGCTCGATGACGTCCCTCGAACTCCGATCCAGCCGAGCTTTGAGGGAGAGTTCCGTCAGCACGACGGCGTGGTGATGATGATGATGTTCTACCGACGCAGGGCTTCGCCTAAGCACCGCTACGATATTATCGAGGTGGATTATGGTGGAGGGGGGCACCGCACACGGCTAAGAGATCCAAGGGATCAATTGTTGTGTCTATGGGGTGCCCCCCTCCCCCGTATATAAAGGAGTGGAGGAGGGGGCCGGCCAAGAGGAGGAGGCGCGCCCAAGGGGGGGAGTCCTACTCCCACCGGGAGTAGGACTCCTCCTTTTCCTATTTGGAGAGGGAGAGGGAAGGAAGAGGAAGGAGGGAGGAAGGAAGGGGGGGCCGCCCCCCTCCCAATTCGGATTGGGCTTGGGGGGGGCGCCCCTCCCTTCCTCCTATCCCCCCCTTTCCACTAAAGCCCATTAAGGACCATATACCTCCCGGGGGGTTCCATAACCTCCCGGTGCTCCGGTATTGTCCCAATCTCACCCGGAACCATTCCGGTGTCCAAATATAGTCATCCAATATATCGATCTTTATGTCTCGACCATGTTGAGACTCCTCGTCATGTCTGTGAGCACATCCGGGACTCCGAACTACCTTCGGTACATCAAAACACATAAACTTATAATATAACCGTCATCGAACTTTAAGCGTGCGGACCCTACGGATTTGAGAACTATGTAGACATGACCGAGACTCGTCTCCGGTCAATAACCAATAGCGGAACCTGGATGCTCATATTGGCTCCCACATATTCTACGAAGATCTTTATCGGTCAAACCGCATAACAACATACGTTGTTCCCTTTGTCATCCGTATGTTACTTGCCCGAGATTCGATCATCGGTATCTCAATACCTAGTTCAATCTCGTTACCGGCCAGTCTCTTTACTCGTTATGTAATGCATCATCCCATAACTAACTCATTAGCTACATTGCTTGCAAGGCTTATAGTGATGTGCATTACCAAGAGGGCCCAGAGATACCTCTCCGACAATCGGAGTGACAAATCCTAATCTCGAAATACGTCAACTCAACAAGTACCTTCGGAGACACCTGTAGAGCACCTTTATAATCACCCAGTTACATTGTGACGTTTGGTAGCACACAAAGTGTTCCTCCGGTAAGAGGGAGTTACATAATCTCATAGTCATAGGAACATGTATAAGTCATGAAGAAAGCAATAGCAACATACTAAACGATCAAGTGCTAAGCTAACGGAATGGGTCAAGTCAATCACATCATTCTCCTAATGATGTGATCCCGTTAATCAAATGACAGCTCATGTCTATGGTTAGGAAACTTAACCATATTTGATTAACAAGCTAGTCAAGTAGAGGCATACTAGTGACACTATGTTTGTCTATGTATTCACACATGTATTATGTTTCCCGTTAATACAATTCTAGCATGAATAATAAACATTTATCATGAAATAAGGAAATAAATAATAACTTTATTATTGCCTCTAGGGCATATTTCCTTCAGTCTCCCACTTGCACTAGAGTCAATAATCTAGATCACAGTAATGATTCTAACACCCATGGAGCCTTGGTGCTGATCATGTTTTGCTCGTGGAAGAGGCTTAGTCAACGGGTCTGCAACATTCAAATCCGTATGTATCTTGCAAATCTCAATGTCTCCCACCTGGACTGGGTCCCGGGTGGAATTGAAGCGTCTCTTGATGTGCTTGGTTCTCTTGTGCAATCTGGATTCCTTTGCCAAGGCAATTGCACCAGTATTGTCACAAAAGATTTTCATTGGACCCGATGCACTAGGTATGACACCTATATCAGATATGAACTCCTTCATCCAGGCTCCTTCATTTGCTGCTTCCGAAGCAGCTATGTACTCCGCTTCACATGTAGATCCTGCCACGACGCTTTGTTTAGAACGGCACCAACTGACAGCTCCACCGTTCAATATAAACACGTATCCGGTTTTCGATTCAGAATCGTCCGGATCAGTGTCAAAGCTTGCATCGACGTAACCATTTATGACTAGCTCTTTGTCACCTCCATAAATGAGAAACATATCCTTAGTCCTTTTCAGGTATTTCAGGATGTTCTTGACCGCTATCCAGTGATCCACTCCTGGATTACTTTGGTACCTCCCTGCTAAACTAATAGCAAGGCACACATCAAGTCTGGTACACATCATTGCATACATGATAGAGCCTATGGCTGAAGCATAGGGAACATCTTTCATTTTCTCTATATCTTCTGCAGTGGTCGGGCATTGAGTCTGACTCAATTTCATACCTTGTATTACAGGCAAGAACCCTTTCTTTGCTTGATCCATTTTGAACTTTTTCAAAACTTTATCAAGGTATGTACTTTGTGAAAGTCCAATTAAGCGTCTTGATCTATCTCTATAGATCTTGATGCCCAATATATAAGTAGCTTCACCGAGGTCTTTCATCGAAAAACTTTTATTCAAGTATCCTTATATGCTATCCAGAAATTCTATATCATTTCCAATCAACAATATGTCGTCCACATATAATATTAGAAATTCTATAGAGCTCCCACTCACTTTCTTGTAAATACAGGTTTGTCCAAAAGTCTGTATAAACCATATGCTTTGATCACACTATCAAAGCATTTATTCCAACTTTGAGAGGCTTGCACCAGTCCATAAATGGATCGCTGGAGCTTGAACACTTTGTTAGCACCCTTTGGATCGACAAAACCTTTTGGTTGCATCATATACAACTCTTCTTCCAGAAATCCATTCAGGAATGCAGTTTTGACATCCATTTGCCAAATTTCATAATCATAAAATGCGGCAATTGCTAACATGATTCGGACAGACTTAAGCATCGCTACGGGTGAGAAAGTCTCATCGTAGTCAACCCCTTGAACTTGTCGAAAACCTTTTGCAACAAGTCGAGCTTTGTAGACAGTAACATTACCATCAGCGTCGGTCTTCTTCTTGAAGATCCATTTATTCTCGATGGCTTGCCGATCATCGGGCAAGTCAACCAAAGTCCATACTTTGTTCTCATACATGGATCCCATCTCAGATTTCATGGCCTCAAGCCATTTTGCGGAATCTGGGCTCGTCATCGCTTCCTCATAGTTCGTAGGTTCGCCATGGTCAAGTAACATGACCTCCAGAATAGGATTACCATACCACTCTGGTGCGGATCTTACTCTGGTTGACCTACGAGGTTCGGTAGTAACTTGATCTCTAGTTTCATGATCAATATCATTAGCTTCCTCACTAATTGGTGTAGTCGTCACAGGAACCGGTTTCTGTGATGAACTATTTTCCAATAATGGAGCAGGTACAGTTACCTCATCAAGTTCTACTTTCCTCCCACTCACTTCTTTCGAGAGAAACTCCTTCTCTAGAAAGGATCCATTCTTGGCAATGAATGTCTTGCCTTCGGATCTGTGATAGAAGGTGTACCCAATATTTTACTTTGGGTATCCTATGAAGATACATTTCTCCGATTTGGGTTCGAGCTTATCGGGTTGAAGCTTTTTCACAGAAGCATCGCAGCCCCAAACTTTAAGAAACGATAACTTTGGTTTCTTGCCAAACCACAGTTCATAAGGCGTCGTTGTCGGTGTCAAAACTGGCGGATCTCGGGTAGGGGGTCCCGATCTGTGTGTCTAAGGCTAATGGTAACAGGAGGCAGGGGACACGATGTTTTACCCAGGTTCGGGCCCTCTCGATGGAGGTAAAACCCTACTTCCTGCTTGATTGATCTTGATGATATGAGTATTACAAGAGTTGATCTACCATGAGATCGTAGAGGCTAAACCCTAGAAGCTAGCCTATGATGATTATGATTGTTCCTCTACGGACTAAACCCTCTGGTTTATATAGACACCGGAGGAGGCTAGGGTTACACAAAGTCGGTTACAAAGAAGGAGATCTAACATCCGAATCGCCAAGCTTGTCTTCCACGCAAAGGAGAGTCCCAGCCGGACACGGGACGAAGTCTTGAGTGTTGTATCTTCACGGTCCAACAGTCCGGCCAAAGTATATAGTCCGACTGTCCGGATACCCCCTAATCCAGGACTCCCTCAGTAGCCCCTGAACCAGGCTTCAGTTACGATGAGTCCGGCGCGCACTTTGTCTTCGGCATTGCAAGGCGGGTTCCATCTCTGAATACTCCAAAGAAGATTAAGGATTGTGTCCGGCTCTGTGAGATAATTTCCGCACACCACCGTAGAGAGCATAACACTTTACAAATCTGACCTGCCGACAATGTTTTTCATGGTGTGCCCTTACGCCGTGGCCTGGCTCAATACGAACCGGTTTTTCTCGGCCTGCCTCGACACGCGTTGCGAGGCGGTTTTATTGGCACGCCTTGTCAAAGCAGAGATCGTGTTCCCCTTATTGCGGGATCCTCCATTAATACGGGCGCGTGCAACCCCACGACGCCTGTTGGTATGACTCCGTGTTTTTAGGCAAGTCCCAAGCGGTTATGCTGAGGACGCTTGATATTCACCCCTTTTATAGAGGGGCCGAGGCCTATCCCTCTTTCCTACCACGCTTGCGCCTTTCTGCATCTCGAGTTCCAACACCCGAAGCCCAAGCTTAGGCACTTCGGATCTTCAATCATGTCCGGATCCAACCTTCAAGGCCAGTGGGTGGCCTCCTCTGTCACTGAGGAGGACATTGCGAAGCTTAGGGAGGTCAGATATCTGACCGCCGACATCAAGCACAGGCTTCTTGCTCCAGGGCAGGTCATCCCTACTCCCGAGCCCAACGAGAGCGTCGTATTTGTTTCTCACTTCCTCCGCGGCTTAGGTTTCACCCTTGATCCCTTTGTGAGAGGGCTCATGTTCTATTACGGGCTAGATTTTCATGATCTAGCTCCGGACTCCATCCTTCACATCTCGTCGTTCATCGTCGTGTGCGAAGCCTTCCTCCACATCACCCCGCACTTCGGCTTATGGCTCAAGACCTTCAATGTGAAGCCGAAGATGATTGAGGGGCGACACGCGGAGTGCGGAGGTGCTGCAATAAGCAGGAACGCCGACGCCCCATGGCCAGAGGGCTTCTTCCCGGAGGTGTCCGATCTATGGCAGCGGAGGTGGTTTTACGTCACGGCTCCCAGAGGCACAAAGTGGGTAGCTGCCCCCGACTTCCGTTCGGGCTCTCCGCCTCAACTGGCGTCATGGGCCAATGTGGGACTGGATTGGGGGCTTTCTAATGATGTACCAACATTGCAAAGCCGCATTCGGGAGCTTCTTAAGAGGGACATTAGTCTTGTCAGCGTAATTCAGGTAATGCTAGTCCGACGGATCTTGCCGTGCAAACGTCGGCCTCTCCGGATGTGGGAGTTCAACCCAGAAGGTCCGCAGACTATTCTGCACTTCTTCGGCATGACGCTTGAAGGGATGTGTAAGTTATTCTTCGGACCACAAGAAAAGTGTCTGGACACCACCGAGGATGCGGGCCTGAGCTACAACCGCCCAGATACCCAAGTAAGTAACCCAGAAACCGAACACTTCGTTTATATTTATCATAACATTGTTCTGAAAACCATCCGTGGCCAGGAATGGCTCAGCAAGGCGGAGAGAATCAGGTGTCCGGCACCG
This sequence comes from Triticum aestivum, assembly GCF_018294505.1. Taxonomy (NCBI): domain Eukaryota; kingdom Viridiplantae; phylum Streptophyta; class Magnoliopsida; order Poales; family Poaceae; genus Triticum; species Triticum aestivum. The sequence goes on from NC_057796.1 coordinate 496,391,305, forward strand.
CTTCCCGAAGGCTCGCCTAGTCCTGCCATAGCCAGGATGCTTAGTCGTGTGCTAAGTCAAGTGCCCTCGGGGAAAGACGAAGGGAAGAGCAGAGAAGCAGAGCTTCACACATTGCACATCCAAACCGGGGAAATTACTACCTCCACGAAGGAGGATAGTCGGGGAGGGGAATCTACGGTCTCCTTCCTTCGCGGAAAGAAGAGGGCCGCCTCTGAAGACTTGGAGACGGAGGTGCCTAGACAAGGGAAGAAAACTTCACCAGGGGGCCCTGCCCAGGAGGGCGTCCTCACCGCGCCATGCCCGCAAACGGGCCAACCCTCAGCCGAGCTGGAAGTTAATCGTAAATACAAAGCTACTGCTTCCTCCTCCGAGAACAATAACCAGGATCCATTCTTTGCAGTCCGGCTAGCAGCTCTTCTCGACAGAGTTCGCCTTCAGGGGATCTTCTTCCAGAGATGATGGAGAGTGAAACCCCACCTGCCTCTCCGCCTCATGGGGCGGGCGGCCCCGAGGTGCCGTCACGGAGGAGTCCAGATTTACCGAGGCCAGAAGCTAATACTTCGGCCGCCCTGAGCCCGGAGCGTTCGGCTCCCACGGGGGGCGATAAGAAGGGTCCAGCACAGTTCGGCGACTGGCCGGACACGCTGACGGGCCTTCTGGAGCAAGCTGCTCTCTCGGAGGATTACCGTTCATTAATGAGCACGGTGCTTGAGAAGATTTCATCCGCCACAAAGCGGGTTGAATGAAGCTTTTACGAGCCTGCTCAAAGGCTTTGAGGTATGTAATGAAATACGTAATTTTTTGGTTGTGACGCACGTGCTAGGTGTGCTCCGTATAGATAGTAGCCCTTGAGACTCTGGTTGCCAGCCCTAGGCGGCAAACGGAGGATCACATTGTTAAGTAATGATCGCACTGTATTCATGCGCAGGTGGCTAAGGGTCCGGCGGCCGACCGGACCGCGGAAGTCGCCGAACTGAGGCGACAGATTGAAGTTGTGGACGCCGACATCACGCTTGTGAACGAGCGGCTTAACGAGACACAGAGTATGTGCTCTGTTTTCCTTGTTTTTATAGGAAATATTAAGAGGAGCATAATGTTAATGTGATATGCTTCGACTGCAGGCGGAGCTGCTGCCGTGGAGGCCCTGAGGGCGGAGCTTGCCCTAGCCAAGGAACAAGCCCGGGCTAGCAATGCGGCTGCCCTAAAGGCGGCCGAAGATTTGAGAGTCAAACGGGCTGCTCATCGCTGAAGCGAAGATAAAATAGCCGAGATGGCCGTGGAGCTGAAAAACGCCGCCGGCCGGTACGAGCTCCTTGAAGAGGAGAATCACGCAAAGTCGGCTGATCTGAGGAAGGCCCTTGATGCGGCCAAGGAGACGCGTTCCGAAATTAGGGATGCGCGGGAGGAGCTTCGACAGCCGGAGAAATCGCGGCTGGAAGCCCCTTTTTGTTGCGGATGAAGTTCTTAGATCCAAAGTACGCTCCTCTGGATCGGCGCTGGAGCGCTGCGGATGTGTATGCGGATCTAGCAAAAAGTACGGCTGATGCAACCAAGTTTTTCGAGGATCAAAAATATAGTGAAGTAGAAAGGCTGTTCTGGTCGCAATTCAGTGCTCCAACGCGCCCGTTGCCATTGAGTGAAAGGATGGCCGCTGTGGCCGAGCTCCATAGGTTGTCCGGTCTTGCAATGAGGTCTGTAATAGACCATCTATGGCCGAAAGGGGCGAAGCCAGATAGTTATTTTGGTTTAGTGCAACAATTCCTTGGCGCCGTTTCACGAATCGATGCCATGAAGTCGGCGTGCATAGAGGGTGCGCGGATGGCTCTTGCCCGTGTTAAAACATATTGGGCAGATATGGAGGCCACCATCATTGCAACCCAGAGTCCGGCGGGAAGCCAGGATCCGGCCGAGCACTACTTGGAGCAGGTAACAGAAGGTGCTCGTTTAATAGAGGCTCAATGCTCGAAGAATGTCATGTTCGAGTGACAAATCGTTTCATTGTAAAAACAATTGTATTTTAATTATGGAGGCTATGTTTATACTTTCGCCCGAAAGTGTTATTGTGCCTCCTGTGCGGCCGTTTGATGTATATATATATATAATTTGAAAGTTAGCAGTCGTTGGCTTCAGCCCCCACGCATACAATGCGGGGGTGTTCGCAAAAATATGCGTAATCACACTTGATCCAACATCTTGGTCCATTAAGGAGGTGATCGCACGTCGAACTAGGCAACCGGACTATATAGCTTTAACACTTTCACTTAGCCATAGGAGTTTGATGGTGGGGCTACTATGTAGCCCCTGGTACCTTTGCGTGCATCCGGATACGGGTGCGTGTGTACATGACCGGGAAACAGTCCTTCGTTAATGCATAGGAATCCTAAAGATTTCGATGAGTCCTCGAGTGGTTGACCAGTCGCTCGCTATATCATGACAGTCAGTTTTCGGCTTTCTCTATTGAGGTGCTCGTCCGGAATAACCAGGGCACAATCGCAGTAGTTCTCCTTTGGCCGCCTTAGCCGATAGAAACGGAACGTAAGGCAGCAAACCCAGGAGCCGGGCAAACCCAACATTTGACCAAAGACATGATTCGGAGCTGATGCATATAAGGCCAAACTCGCGACGCCGAACACTGCCGAAGGTATTCGGACTTTATAACATATACTGGGCTGAGTAACGGCCTTTATTATGAACCCTGTATTTCTAGGTACGTGCATTAGTCTGTCGTGGCGAAATGCCAATAACGCCAGTATCCCCTGTGGGTGTATTGAGTACCCATGGGATGTTAAGCAACAAGAGACAATAAAGAAGGTTTACACAGGGGCTTAATCTAAAGAGAAACCTTTGAGCGGGGCCCTGCTACACGTCTGCGCCTTTGTCTCCGTTGTGCCGTGTCCTGGGAGGGTATCGCACGAATGGTGTCTGTAAAAAGGAAAACTCATGTGAAAGAGTATGACGTAAGCGTGCGAAGAGTTGGTTATTATCAGTGCATAGTGGAAGTGTAAGACATTGGCATGTTAATAAGGTCAAGCCAAAAGGTGGGCTTTATTGAATGTCTGCAGCCCCTGGTGTCCTCTATGGGATTACATGTATAGCACCCAGCTCAGGTTTATCTGGGCTGTTACCGACGGTGGTGTGCTGGACTCGTCTAACCGTGTCCGTGGTCTTAACGACCGATCATGCGTTCCGATATTAGATGCCGCTTAATGTCCGGCTGCTAGAGCCGCCGCATACTCTTCCTCTCATAAGGAACGCTCTGTATTTCCGTTAACAGTGATGGCGCCACGTGGACCGGGCATCTTGAGTTTAAGGTAGGCGTAGTGCGGTACTGCGTTGAAGCGGGCAAAGGCCGTTCTGCCGAGCAATGCATGATAACCACTTTGGAGGGGAGCGATGGTGAAGAGTAGTTCTTCGCTTCTGAAGTTGTCTGGAGAACCGAATGTCACCTCTAATACGAGGGAGCCCCTGCAGCGGGCCTCAACGCCTGGTATCACCCCTTCGAAGGTGGTGTTACTTTGGCTGATTCTGGATGGGTCTATCCCCATCCTGCGGGCAGTGTCCTCGTATATTAGATTGAGACTACTGCTGTCGTCCATGAGGACACGAGTGAGATGGTATCCGTCGATTATTGGGTCGAGCACCAAGGCAGCCGATCCTCCGTGCCGCATACTAGTCGGGTAGTCCCTGTGATCAATGGTGATCGGGCAGGCCAACCAGGGGTTAAGTTTGGGGGCGACGGGCTCTACATCGTATGCGTCTCTGAGCGCGCGTTTGCGCCTTCTCTTGGGTATGTGAGTCGCGTAGATCGTGTTTACTGTTTTTACCTCTGGTGGGAATCTTTTCTATCCCCCAGTGTTCGGCTGGCGAGGCTCATCCTCTTCTTCACTTGGTGTTTCCCTTCCCTTGTGTTCAGCATTTAACTTGCCGGCCTGCTTAAAGACCCAACATTCTCTGTGAGTGTGGTTAGCAGGTTTTTCGGGGGTGCCATGAATTTGGCACAGTCTGTCCAGGACTTTGTTCAGGCCGGACGGTCCCTCTTTGCTGCCTTTAAATGGCTTCTTTTGTTGACCGGGTCGAGAGCCCCTGAATCCGGCGTTGACCGCTGTGTTGTCCGGACTTTCTTCCTTGTTTCGACGCTTGTTTTTATTGCGCCGTGGCTTCCCGTTGCCATCCCTGATTTCGGATGCGCCTGGGTCATTGGTGCCTCTATGGGCCAACCAGCTGTCTTCACCCGCGCAAAAGCGGGTCATAAGGCTTGTTAAGGCTACCATTGTCCTCTGCTTTTCTTGCCGAGGTGTCTGGCGAGTCACTCATCCCGGATACTGTGCTTGAAGGCCGCTAGGGCTTCGGCATCCGGACAATCGACAATTTGATTCTTCTTAGTGAGGAATCTATTCCAAAGCTTGCGGGAAGACTCTCCGGGCTGTTGAATTATGTGATTTATATCGTCAGCGTCCAGAGGTCGGACATAGGTTCCTTGAAAGTTGGCCCTGAAAGCGTCCTCAAGTTCCTCCCAACTTCCGATTGAATTTTCGGGGAGGCTTTTCAACCAGTGCCGAGCTGGTCCCTTCAACTTGAGGGGAAGGTATTTGATGGCGTGGAGGTCGTCCCCACGAGCCATGTGGATATGAAGGATAAAATCCTCAATCCAGACCCCGGGGTCTGTCGTTCCGTCATATGCCTCTATGTTCACGGGTTTAAAACCCTATGGAAATTCGTGGTCCAGTACCTATTCGATGAAGCATAGAGGGTGAGCAGCCCCTCTGTATCTGGACATGTTGTGGCATGCTGTCGACTGTTGTTGTGTCCAGTGCTGATTCCGAACTGGTATTCGATCAGTCTGATCGTTTTGGTGACCATAATCCTGCGCTGGAGCGTGTCCTCTAGATCCATAGATGGACCTCGTCGCGCCGGCCTTTTTGTCCAGGAGCTCACGTAAATCGTGTGCGGCGTCAGTAGCTGCTCTGTTGCGGTCATGAAGTGGTTGGTCCGGCCTACTGGTCGTATTGTTCTTCGGCGGAATGGCCTCATCGTCGAATTCTGGCGGCAGCTTGCGCTTTGGGTAGCTCTTTGTGTGGCGATCGTCGCCGTATTTTTCTTCAGTGTTTAGCACTTTATTCCATCTATGGTTGAGCGTTTCCTGCGCGGCCTTGAGCCTTTGCTTCTGCTTCTTTAGACTTCTCGCAGTGGCCATAAGCCTTATGTGGAGGTTATCTCGTTCCAAACGTTTTTCCGGGATGATGAATGCGTCGTCGTCCGGACTGTGCTCCTCTCCCGAGGCAGGTTGATGAGTTCGGCCCTCGGGATCGCTGTGATCAGGCGTCTGCTCCGGGCTGTGTTCGGCGTGACCTGGCTCATCCTGCTCCATCGCTGGGTCCATATGGTCGTTGTTGCCTTTGGAGTTGACTGGGGTGTCGATCTTTCTAGCGCTGTTATCGCTGTTTTTACTGTGGCTGGACTTAGAGCGGCGTCTGCGCCGTCGTTTTGGCTTTTGTTTGGGGGTTTTATTCTCCGTTGTGTCTTTTTTGTCGCCATCGTCCTCCTTAGGCGTGTCCACCATGTATATATCATATGATGAGGTGGCAATCCAGCGCCCCGTGGGCGGTGGTTCCAAATCGTCCCCTGCGCCGACGTCCATACCGTCGGTGTCATCAGAGTCAAAGTAAAGCATGTCTGTTACGTCATCGACAGTGGCTATGAAGTGGGTGGTGGGTGGGCAACGAATTTCTTCGTCGCCTTCTTCCCCCTCGAGCCGGGCATAGTTCGGCCAAGAGTCTCCTGACAAAGAGAGAGACCTTAATGAGTTCAGCATGTCGCCGAAGGGCGAGTGCCGGAAGATATCTGCAGCGGTGAACTCCATTACCGGAGCCCAACCAGATTCGGCGGGCTAGGGGGCGCGCGGTCTGGAACCTACAGCCGGACACAAGTCCGGGGGTCCGGTGACACAGACTTCCTTGGGGGTGGAGTCTGTGTCCGGCTCTACCGCTGATGAGTGTGCGGCCTCTGGGGCGGGGTCCATCCACCCATCCTCGGACGACGCAACCTGCCCCGGATTTAGGTCCGGAGCTCCTGCAGGTGCGATATCCCGAGTATTGTCTGACAGCAGGTCTAAGCCGTGCTCGTCGTGACTGTTCGGCGCTCCTGGCATAGGCCCGAATCCGTCGAAGATCAGGTCTCCGCGGATATCGGCCGTATAGTTCAAGTTTCCGAACCTGACCTGATGGCCAGGGGCGTAGCTGTCGATCTGCTCCAGATGGCCGAGTGAATTGGCCCGCAGTACGAAGCCGCCGAACACGAAGATCTGTCCGGGGAGAAAAGACTCACCCTGGACCGCGTTGTTGATGATTGAAGGAGCCATTGAGCTTTGCAGCGACGACACAGAGGAACTCTCAATGATAACACCAATGTCGGTGTCAAAACCGGCGAATCTCGGGTAGGGGGTCCCGATCTGTGTGTCTAAGGCTAATGGTAACAGGAGGCAGGGGACATGATGTTTTACCCAGGTTCGGGCCCTCTGGATGGAGGTAAAACCCTACTTCCTGCTTGATTGATCTTGATGATATGAGTATTACAAGAGTTGATCTACCACGAGATCGTAGAGGCTAAACCCTAGAAGCTAGCTGTCGGTGTCAAAACCGGCGGATCTCGGGTAGGGGGTCCCGAACTGTGTGTCATGGATCGATGGGTAACAGGAGACAGGGGACACGATGTTTACCCAGGTTCGGGCCCTCTCTATCGAGGTAATACCCTACTTCCTGCTTGATTGATCTTGATGAATATAGGGTTACAAGAGTTGATCTACCACGAGATCGTAGATGCCGAACCCTAGAAGCTAGCCTATGATTATGATCATTGTATCTCTCTATTGACTAGCCTGGCCTCGGTTTATATAATGCACCAGAGGCCCAGGATAACAAGAGTCCTAGCCGAATACGCCGGTGGGGAGGAGTCCCTGTCTTGATCACCAAGTCTTGTGGAATCTTCCTTGTATGCGGAAGTTGTCTGAACTGGCCCATGAGTATACGGCCATGGGGGTCCTCAGCCCAATCTAACAGATCGGGAGACGACGTGGTGAGTACCCCCTAGTCCAGGACACCGTCAGTAGCCCCCTGAACCGGTCTTCAAGTTGGGGACGCTCCTCGATTCTTCCGAACTGTTCTTCATCTTCGGTCGTCGGTCTTGAAAACTGGTTCAACAAATCTGCTCATCTCCGATCTTGAGGATCGCCGAAGTAAATCCAAAGAGTTTACAAAAAAAAGTTGGGTATCCGAGGAGCCCCTTTAAGTTCTCGGCCTTTATCAATGCCTTATTATTATTTTTTACGCCACACCCCGGGTTTCAAGTTGTTCCCGGGCGGCAGTGTTCTCTTGCGTCCGAGCTCCAACGCCGAACTGCATTCGAGGTGTCTCTTGCAGCCAAGCACCAATGTCGGACTGCTTCCGAGCTCCAACGCTGGAATGTATCCAAGCTCCAACGCCGGACTGTGTCCAAGCTCCAACGCCGGACTATATCCGAGCTCCAACGCCGGATTATATCCGAGGTGTCATAGATCACCTTGGTTCAAAAAGTTGAAAGCGTTTAGCTAAGCTTAATGCCGGAAATGCCCTCTATGGAGCCAGCCACTGGCGCCCGAGCTTTATGCCGGACTGCTTCCGAGGTGGTGCACCACCTTGGCCATGGGCTGATTTTTATGAATTTAATTCCAAATTGTGCAATGTAATCTCTGACGAGATGTATAGCCAGTATCCCTCAAGGTGCGTGTTGGCCTAATATCCGGGATGCACCTGAAGGAAAAAATCAAACCGCTGACCCTAGTAGCCCTGAGACTCAGGTCGATTCGTAAAATCAGCCTGAGGATCAATTCCTAGCTCGGCAGCATACCTAGGAATAAAAACGCGGTGTGCAAAGTCCTCGAGACTCAGGTTGGGTGCGGCCGACCAACCTGAGGATAATAATCTCCTCGAAATCTATATTGCACTTTAAATTTTCTGCATTGGACTGTCAATGCAGTAGCCCCCGTGCCACTCGTCGGGTGGTAACACTAGATCAGGGGATCGATGTACCCCTTTAATATTTGTAAAAGATAAGCACGAAGCCCAGTAGCCCCCGAGCCTTAATGTGGGCACGGGTGGCCGAATTAAGGATCGATATCCAGAGTAAAATCACAAAGTATGTGTAATGATTCTATGTATCCAGGTACTTTACATCATTAATGCTCGGATCCGCATTGTACAAAACTTTGTTGACCAACCATCGGCTTCCACCTCCTCGGCCAGGAGCGGAGGAGTGTTTGTCCTACTTTATAAAGCCTTTATGAGGGCAAAGATTTACGACACACAAGGCAATCTGGCCATACGGTTTTATAAACAAAGGTACGCGGAGAGATATGTTATATTACTTTTTAACGTAAGAAACATCTTCCAAAGAAAATAGTCCCACTATCGGTTACTTTCTTTGGGTTGTCATGCTAAGCATGATCATGAAACCTCAGCTCCGATCAATGTGGGAGGAAAATATTGAGGATTTAGTTCGGGGAAAGTTCCCGAACTCTATGGTATTAATGAACCAATTTTTTTACTTCCGTTATTGCTGACCAATGTGATCCTTTAAGATTGCTAGCTTTCGGCTTCACCCAGTCAGAGGTACTAACTCGGATGACCCGGTAGTAACAATCACAGAGGTGCTCCCTTTACCGCCTAGCCGAACAATCGGGAACGTAGGGGTAAGCACAGGAGCCAGGCAATTGATGCATATTTATGGCTTTATAATGATAATTACGGAAGGCAACGCTTGTATAATGAATACACATGCTGATGATATATACTTATTTTGACTCCATTGCGACTGTTTATCAGTTGAAAGTGCCCCATCGTCGGCTTCTACCCCTTTGTAGATACTAGGCAGGGTGTTTCTGCAAGAACCAGACAACCCTTAGCCGACGTCTCGGTGCCCGGAGGCGGTTGTGTTAGCGGAAACAAGGCAATCAGATATCTTGGCTTTATAACTTTCACTTAATCATAGGAGCTTTAAACTGGGGAAGCTAGCTACGAGCCCCCGGTTAGTGTTCGACGACAGCTGCAGTCAAGCCGTAAACACTTCGGCCAATGTTATGAACGGCCCATCATTTAACACGGTCATCCGATTGCCGACCAGTTTGCGCTTATTGTGACAGTCAGTTTTCGGCTTTCTCCACTGAGGTGCTTAACCATGGGAGCTGGAAGCACAATCGCAGTGGTTCTCCCGTTGCACACCTAGCCGAACAAAGCGGAACATAGGAGTCAAGCACAGGAGCCGGGCAACCCAACTATTGACCAAAGACACAATTCGAAACCGATGCATATATAGCAACATCCGAGAATGTTTTTGCCGAATCTCTAAAGGTGTCCGGCGCTGCACTGTGAGACTTATGCGAAAAACACACAAATAGTTTAAAAGTGCCAAAAGCTTGGAAAACCAAAAAACACCAGTAAAAACATGACGTCCGAACAAGATCAAGTGTTCGGTGCCAATCCGAGAATTGGAAAAAAATTGTGCTTCTGTCGTGCTTTAACATGATACATCCGATCTCAAGACTTCGAGTCAAAAAGGAGTGGTAGAGAAAGGCTTTGCAACGAGCAAGAAGAAAACACATTTACTATAAAACAGCTCATATAAATTTAAGAGCCCCCAAGTGACTTGGGTAAAAGAATTTTATGTATAATGATTGTATGTACCAAAGTACTTATATCATATATGCGTTCACCCGAACTTTATACGCGTCTTAACCGACCGTCGGCTGCTCCCTCTTCGGTGAAGGACCGAAAAGTGTTATGTACTCCACTTGTCAAGAATATCGACGGTGTTTCCGATAACCAGGCAATCAGGCCATAAGGCTGTAATAGACAAAGCGCGCTCAGGGAACTTATGCTATATTACTGACAAAGTGTAAGAAGCATCTTCGAAGAAAATAGTACCCCCACCGATACCTTTCTTTGGTTGCTCATTATTACTATGAGACTTGTGCAATAGATTTTTTGTACTCATGAGTTCTGTTGTGTGCCGACCATTATTGAAAACAGTAAGAGTGCTAGCTTTCAGCTTCACCCAGTCTGAGGTCCGGCTCGGATGACCCGATCGTGACAATCGCAGAGGTGCTCCCTTTACTCCCTAGCCGAACAATCGGGAACGTAGGGGTAAACACAGGAGCAAGGCAACCCAGCTTGCAAATCGCTTAGGTCAATATGGTGCATATTGCGGCGTAATACACGAACAAGGAACGAAGCCGTACAAGTATAATCACATGCAAGAGGAAAAGCTCCATCAAGGGAGCCCCCAAACAAACGGGGTATTTGAATATGTGTGTCAAACAAAGTTATGACAAGGAATTTTTCACAAACAACTTTTTTCAAAAAAGTATAATGCTTGGTCGAACCGAACGCAGGTTAAAAATTTAAAGCTTTGAGCATGAAAGCGACTTAGCTGGTTAATGCGTTCGGCATTGATGATGTCATCTGAGCTTGATGCGGTACAAGGTTCCATCCCCCAAGCCGGTCCCGAGGTGGCGGAGCGAAGAGCTCGGCACTCCGAAGCGGTGACATAGCACGGACAATGTAGGCCGGCATAGTGACGCCAAAGAGACCACGTGATGCAGTCAAAGTCCATTACCTGCACATGTAAAATAGTGCAGGCCAACAATAATAATATAAATATATAAAAATCCTTGCATAATTAATTTACGCAAAATAAAATGGATGTGGCCTGGCGCTGAAGCCAATGTCGATGCAGGGCGTCGGCGTGACACAGCGAAGGCGTAACAAAGCCTGAATTTGCAGGGTGATCCAGGTTCCGGATGCGGCATTCGCCGAACTATGTACGGAAACAGACCGAACCACCACCCGACCGTCTTTAATGTGGCCGCCATTAGATAGACCTGTGTAAAGATGATGGAACAAACCAGAGTAATAATTCCTTAAGAAAAATAAACCCAACAAGCAAAAATTGTGAGGATTAATAGCACCTGGTTTATTTGTTGTAGCAGTCCGAAGAAAAGCGACTCCCAAAATTGGGAATAGATCCGCACACCCATTGCCTGATGGGCGATAAAGCAACGGCATAGCGATGCTGGCAAAGGTTGGCTTGCCGAAGCAAAGCCCTCGGTCCAGCTAACGTGGCGAAGCTGGTCGGCTGGTGACGCCGAAGTCGCCGGAGTATGTTGATGAAGAAATAGCCAAGTCCCCGGTCTAGCCGAGGTGACGGAGCAGGTCGGTAAGGAGTCATTGCAGCTGCCATGTCAGCCGAGGTGTTGAAGTAGTTCAGCGTGATAGACATCGGCTCGAAGAAGCAACAGTGCGGCCATGCCGGTGCAGGTCGTAACTTGTGACACGGCCAATGCTGGTTTGATGAAGTGACCATGCGACGATGCCGGTGTGCCCGCTCCGTGTAATCCGTGGGGCGGCGATGTTGGTGGTGATTTATCCTTGGCGATTTCGAACTCTTATTCGGCTCGCCGAGGTGAGGACCAGAAGAAGTTGAGCTCGGCTCAAAAAGCGACGACATGTCTAGCGCAGGTCAGCAGCCGTGGAGCTATATGGCCGGACTGGTTTGACACCAGCGTGATGGCGAAGATCATGTTGAAAAGACTTCAAAGTTAGTGGGATGTGTTAGGAAACAAAGCACAATACCCCATACAAAACTTCCTTCGAAAAGGATGTCCGAAATCCTGTTCATAAAAAAGACGAACTTGGGTCGGACTCGTTCTCGCGCAGAAAACAGATCTGGAAAGTGATGCACTAATCGGAAGGTTCCCGGAGTTTGGACGGTCGGATCGAGCCGAAATTTTGAGGGATGGTAGATATAGGAATTCCGCAGCCAATCAACGGTTGGATCTTCCAAAGGACGTCCGAGCTAGATGCTGGACACCACGCCCTAAACTCGTCCAGATTCCCGTCCAGGTTTGACAGGGCTCTGGTATATCGTAGATTGCCAGAGATTCCTCCATCGGAACTCGACGAAATTTTCCAGGGTCGTTGTAGACTCAATTCCGCACAATTCCACCGAAGCAATCGTTAAAACGACACTCGAAGAGGCAGTGGCGGCGGATAAAAGTTTGCTGTCCAGAAAAACAGCACGGTCGTTCGAGGGCAATGTTGACGTTGAGCCCCCGAGCACCATGGATGATTCCTCCATGATCTTGATAGAGATCGGAGTTGATGTTGATGAAGGCCCTCGTCCGAATACGACGATCGGAGGCAGGGCACAGTATTCAATCAAGCCGAGGTGACCAGTCGAGCCGGTGACAAAGATGTCGACGTCGCGGTTAATCTGCAGACGGGCCATTGATCTTTTTGCCGATCACACAGCGGAACTCTCAATGGAAGCACCAATGTCGGTGTCAAAACCGGAGGATCTCAGGTAGGGGGTCCCGAACTGTGTGTCATGGATCGATGGGTAATAGGAGACAGGGGACACGATGTTTACCCAGGTTCGGGCCCTCTCTATCGAGGTAATACCCTACTTCCTGCTTGATTGATCTTGATGAATATAGGGTTACAAGACTTGATCTACCACGAGATCGTAGAGGCTAAACCCTAGAAGCTAGCCTATGATTATGATTATTGTATCTCTCTATCGACTAGCCTGGCCTCGGTTTATATAATGCACCAGAGGCCCAGGATAACAAGAGTCCTAGCCGAATACGCCAGTGGGGAGGAGTCCCTGTCTTGATCACCAAGTCTTGTGGAATCTTCCTTGCATGCGGTAGTTGTCCAAACTGGCCCATGAGTATACGGCCATGGGGGTCCTCGGCCCAATCTAACAGATCGGGAGACGACGTGGTGAGTACCCCCTAGTCCAGGACACCGTCACTAGCCTATGATGATTATGATTGTTCCTCTACGGACTAAACCCTCTGGTTTATATAGACACCGGAGGAGGCTAGGGTTACACAGAGTCGGTTACAAAGAAGGAGATCTAACATCCGAATCGCCAAGCTTGTCTTCCACGCAAAGGAGAGTCCCATCCGGACACGGGACAAAGTCTTGAGTCTTGTATCTTCACGGTCCAACAGTCCGGCCAAAGTATATAGTCCGGCTGTCCGGATACCCCCTAATCCAGGACTCCCTCAGTCGTCTCAACGGATTTTGATGGTGCCCTATTTAACGTGAATGTAGCTGTCTCTAAAACATAACCCCAAAATGATAGCGGTAAATCAGTAAGAGACATCATAGATCGCACCATATCTAGTAAAGTACGATTACGACGTTCGGACACACCATTACGCTGTGGTGTTCCGGGTGGCGTGAGTTGCGAAACTATTCCGCATTGTTTCAAATGTAGACCAAACTCGTAACTCAAATATTCTCCTCCACGATCAAATCATAGAAATTTTATTTTCTTGTTACGATGATTTTCAACTTCACTCTGAAATTCATTGAACTTTTCAAATGTTTCAGACTTATGTTTCATTAAGTAGATATACCAATATCTTCTTAAATCATCTGTGAAGGTGAGAAAATAACGATACCCGCCGCGAGCCTCAACATTTATTAGACCACATACATCAGTATGTATGATCTCCAACAAATCAGTTGATCGCTCCATAGTTCCGGAGAACGGCGTCTTAGTCATCTTACCCATGAGGCATGGTTCGCAAGTACCAAGTGAATCATAATCAAGTGATTCCAAAAGTCCATCAGTATGGAGTTTCTTCATGCATTTTACACCGATATGACCCAAATGGCAGTGTGATAACCCGCAAGTATACGGGATAGTTGTAGCCTCTTTCGATAAGTAAGAGTGTCGAACCCAACGAGGAGCTAAAGGTAGAACAAATACTCTCTCATGTCCTATCGGCCACTGATACGACTCTACGCACGCTTGACGTTCGCTTTACCTAGAACAAGTATGAAACTAGAGGTACTTTGTAGGTGTTATTGGATAGTTTGCAAGAAAGTAAAGAACGCGTAAATAGAAAATAGGGGCTGTTTAGATAAAGATGCAATAAAGTAAATATAGCGAGTGTGGAAAAGTGGTGGTAGGAGTTGTGGAATTGTCCCTAAGCAATTGACTACTTTACTAGACCGATAGCAAGTTTTATGTGGGAGAGGCCACTGCTAGCATGTCATCCCTGACTTGGAATTCTATGCAGTTATGATTGGAACTATTAGCAAGCATCCGCAACTACTAACGTTCATTAAGGTAAAACCCAACCATACCATTAAGATATATTGGTCCCCCTTCAATCCCGTATGCATCAATTTCTATGCTAGGTTGAAGCTTCTATCACTCTTGCCCTCCAATACATAGTCTTATCAACATACAACTAACCCTATGGTGTGATCCACGCAAGCGCTCATATGATGGGCACCAAAGGACAGCAACATAACCACAAGAAAATTAAATCAATCATAGCAATTCATCAACCACCAATAGGACAACGAAAATCTACTCAGACATCATAGGATGGCAGCACATCATTGGATAATAATATGAAGCATAAAGCACCATGTTCAAGTAGAGGGTACAGCAGGTTGCGGGAGAGTGGACCGCTGTAGATAGAGGGGGGAAGGTGATGGAGATGTTGGTGAAGATGGCGGAGGTGTTGGTGAAGATCGCGGTGACGATGATGGCCCCCGGCAGTGCTCTGGCGCCACCGGAAGCAAGGGGGAGAGAGCCCCCCTTCTTCTTCTTCTTCCTTGACCTTCTCCCTAGATGGGAGAAGGGTTTCCCCTTTGGTCCTTGGCTCCCATGGTGTGGGAGGGGCAAGAGCCCCTCCGAGATTGGATCTATCTCTCTGTTTCTGCGTTCTGGAATTCTGCCCCGGCACCGTTTCTTTTATATCCGGAGATCCATAACTCTGATTGGATTGAACCTTCGCCCAGATCGTTTTCCAAAAAATAGCTTTCTTGCGGCCAAAGAAGGGCATCAACCGCCTTATGAGTGGCCCAGGAGGGTGGGGGCGCGCCCACCTGGAGTGCGCGTGGGCCCCTATCTCCTGGCCACCTCGGGCATCGTCTCATGTTGATTTTACTTCCCAAAAATCACAAATATTCCAAAATAATTCTCCATCCGTTTTTATCCCGTTTGGACTCCGTTTGATATGGGGTTTCTGAGAAGCATAAAACATGCAACAGACAGGAACTGGCACTAGGCACTGGATCAATATGTTAGTCCCAAAAATAATATAAAAAGTTGCCAAAAGTATATGAAAGTTGAATAATATTGGCATGGAACAATCAAAAATTATAGATACGATGGAGACATATCAGCATCCCCAAGCTTAATTCCTGCTCGTCCTTGAGTAGGTAAATGATAAAAAAGATAATTTTTGATGTGGAATGCTACCTAGCATAATCTTGATCATATGTCTAATGATGACATGAATATTAAGACACGAGTGATTCAAAGCAATAGTCTATCATTTGACATAAAAACAATAATAATTAGGGCATCCCAACAAGCAATCATGTCTTTCAAAATATCAATGCTTCAGAACGTTATCCCTACAAAATCATATAATCTTGTATGCTCCCTTTTCTTAACACAAGGTACCCCTCATGCCTATCCTGGTGTCAGCCAAGCAATTGTTTCATACTTTAGTATTCTCAAACTTTTTCAACCTTCACGCAATACATGAGCGTGAGCCATGGATATAGCACTATGGGTGGAATAGAATATGTTGGTGGAGGTTATGTGGAGAAGACAAAAAAGGAGAAAGTCTCACATCGACGCGGCTAATCAACGGGCTATGGAGATGCCCATCAATTGATGTCAATGCGAGGAGTAGGGATTGCCATGCAACGGGTGCACTAGAGCTATAAGTGTATGAAAGCTCAAACTGAAAACTAAGTGGGTGTGCATCCAACTTGCTTGCTCATGAAGACCTAGGGCATTTGAGGAAGCCCATCGTTGGAATATACAAGCCAAGTTCTATAATGAAAATTCCCACTAGTATATGAAAGTGATAATATAGGAGACTCTCTATATGAAGAACATGGTGCTACTTTGAAGCACAAGTGTGGTAAAAGGATAGTAACATTGCCCCTTTTCTTTTTCTTTTCTTTTTCTTTTTTTTGGGTGGGCTTCTTTGGCCCCCTTTTTATTTAGGCTTCTTTGGCCTTTCCTTTTTTTTCTTCTCTTTTTTTCATGGGGCAATGCTCTATAATGATGATCATCACACTTTTATTTACTTACAACTCAATATTAAAACTCGATACTAGAACAAAGATATGACTCTATATGAATGCTTCCAGCGGTGTACCGGGATGTGCAATGATCTAGCGTAGCAAGGACATCAAAAAACGGACAAGCCATGAAAACATCATGCTAGCTATCTTATGATCATGCAAGGCAATATGACAATGAATGCTCAAGTCATGTATATGATGATGATGGAAGTTGCATGGCAATATATCTCGGAATGGCTATGGAAATGCCATGATAGGTAGGTATGGTGGCTGTTTTGAGGAAGATATAAGGAGGATTATGTGTGATAGAGTGTATCGTATCACGGGGTTTGGATGCACCGGCGAAGTTTGCACCAACTCTCGAGGTGAGAAAGGGCAATGCAAGGTACCGAAGAGGCTAGCAATGATGGAAGGGTGAGAGTGCGTATAATCCATGGACTCAACATTAGTCATAAAGAACTCACATACTTATTGCAAAAATTTATTAGCCCTTGAAACAAAGTACTACACGCATGCTCCTAGGGGGGAGGTTGGTAGGAGTTAACCATCGCGCGCCCCCGACCTTCACGCAAAGATAGACAATCAAAATACAATGCGCGCCAATTTGGTTACATAGTTAGTAGAACATACGTGCATGCTTCGGGAATCACAAACCTTAACACCAACATCCTTACTAAACACAACCATCTACTAGTACCTCCCACATATTATCATCACTATATCGCAAAACTATTGCAAGGAATCATACATATCATATTCAGCGATCTACAAGTTTATGTAGGATTTTATGACTAACCATGTGAATGACCAATTCCTGTCATCTCTCTAATTGATATAAGTGAAGCAAGAGAGTTTAATTCTTTCTACAGAAGATATGCCCACGCTCTAACAAATTTAAGTGAAGCAAAAGAGCATTCTACAAATGGCGGTTTTCTATGTGAAGAGAAACAGGCAATCCAAACTTCAAATGATATCACTAAAGCACATGAAGCATTCTATAAAGCCATACTCAAAAGATTTAAGTGTAGTGCAATGAGCATTCTATAAATAAACCAAGGACTATCTCATACCAGCATGGTGCATAAAAGAAAAGTGAAAACTAAATGCAAAAGACGCTCCAAGACTTGCACATATTGCATGAACGAAACGAATCCGAAAACATACCGATACTTTTTGAAGAAAGAGGGGATGCCTTCCGGGGCATCCCCAAGCTTAGACGCTTGAGTCTCCTTGAATATTTACTTGGGGTGCCTCGGGCATCCCCAACCTTGATCTCTTGCCTCTCTTCCTTTTCCTCATATCGAAACCTCCTCGATTAGACACTTCATCCACACAAATCTTCAACAGAAAACTCGGTAAGATCCGTTAGTATAATAAAGCAAATCACCACTCTAAGTACTGTTGCAAACCAATTCATATTTTGTTTTTGCATTTTGTCTACTGTAATATAACTTTTCTGTTGCTTAATCCACTAATATAAATTGATAGATTCATCAAAACAAGCAAACTATGTATCAAAAACAGAATCTGTCAAAAACAGAACAGTCTGTAGCAATCTGAACATCCACCATACTCCTGGTACCCCAAAAATTCTACAAAAATTAGGAACAATAAACAAGTTGTATAGCAAGACAGTACAAAAATAATCATAACCATTTGACGTTCCAGTTAAAAATGTAAAATTGTGCACTACAGCCAAAGTTTCTGTCCTGCACCGTACAAACCAACAAGCATTGTAAACATCCTAAAGGCAAACCTTGGCACATTATTTTTATAATACAATGTAAATGTACAAGGCGATAATTTTTTTTGATGAAAAGTTTCTGTAATCAAGATTCACAAAGTTTCCGTGAGCATGAACGAAGTTCAAGGCTAGCTCCCACTTCAACAATGCTTGTCTTTCTCACTTTCACTTTCCTTTTTGAAAAGTTTTTAGGTTCCCCTATTTATTTTTTTGTTTTTAAACTATGTAAAAGCACTCAACAGAAATAAATTACTCTCTAAAACTTCCGGGTTGTCTCCCTGGCAGCGCTTTCTTTAAAGCCATTAAGCTAGGCATATAGTGCTCAAGTAATGAATCCACCCGGATCCCAAGGTATATCAAAGCCAATTTTAATTAACAATGATTTGTAATTTAGTAGTGAGCACAAAGTAACATATATCATGCAACAACGAAGTCTAACTCTCTTCCTATGCATCGGCATGTCATAAAAGAACAATTCATGCACACCAAGTAAAGGCCAATGCATAGTATAAGCAATTTCTTGCAATTTTATCATATTGGAAACATAGAGAGGTGGAGATATAGTTCCTCTCTCATAATAATTGCAAGTAGGAGCAGCAAGAACATGCATATTATATCTATCAAAATCATCATGTGTAGTAGTAAAAGGCAACCCATCAATATAATCCTTAATAAGCACAAACTTCTCCGATATAGTGTAGTTTGGAGAATTCAAAAAGATAATAGGACTATCATGTGTGGGTGCAATAGAAACAAATTCATGTTTAACAGAAGGAACTATAGCAAGTTCATCTCCATAAGCATAATTCATAGTGGCATCTTGGCCACAAGCATAGCAAGCATCATCAAAAAGGGATATTTCAAGAGAATCAACGGGATCATAGCAATCATCCTTCGGTGAGCACGAAGGGGAATTAAACAATGTATGAGTTGACGAGTTACTCTCATTAGAAGGTGGGCACGGATGATCAATCCGCTCTTCCTCCTTTTGTTCTTTGCTCTCCTCATCATCTTTTTCATCCAATGAGCTCACAGTTTCATCAATTTCTTCTTCCATAGCTTCCTGCAAAATATTAGTCTCTTCTTGGACAGCGGAGACTTTCTCAATAAATGCATTAATATTGTAATTATATTCATAATTCTCATAGCAATATTTCAATATAGCAAAATTTTCAGGCCTATAAACATCATCATCTAAAGCTTCATACTTTTCAAACAAAGATTCAATTTCATAAGCAGCCTTAAAAGCAACAAATTCTTCAATTCGTTCAACATCATAGTATACCATTAGCATAAGAAGCTAAGGTTTCATTATCATTAAATTTGCATGAAAAGGGAAGGTGTGGAGCCTTCATCCTAGAGCAACAAGTAATATCATATCTCAAGCATAGATCCCGAGCATACCAATGCAACATATTAATTTGGTCCCATAATAGTTTCCCTTTTTGTGTCAAGCGATAATCCCTAAAGTATTCACGTTGATCCAACGTTACTCCCATAACATAATTGAATGGGGTTTTCTCAGGATTATCAAAGTAGTACATAATATCTTTAACATAACGAGCATCGAGGGTTTTAGGAGGTTCCCCATCTCCATGAGCAGCAAGTACACCTAATTCTTTTGGTATTTCGTGTTCCATATCCCTAACTAAAGATAGAGAACAACTTAGAACGGCAAATAAAAATTACTTAGTGATAAAGCAAAC
Source organism: Triticum aestivum (assembly GCF_018294505.1). Classification (NCBI taxonomy): domain Eukaryota; kingdom Viridiplantae; phylum Streptophyta; class Magnoliopsida; order Poales; family Poaceae; genus Triticum; species Triticum aestivum. The sequence goes on from NC_057796.1 coordinate 496,410,918, forward strand.
AAGCACACACGAGAATATTCACCCCACGCTATGACTCCCCGGCAACGGCGCCAGAAAAAGGTCTTGATAACCCGCAAGTATACGGGATAGTTGTAGCCTCTTTCGATAAGTAAGAGTGTCGAACCCAACGAGGAGCTAAAGGTAGAACAAATACTCTCTCAAGTCCTATCGGCCACTGATACGACTCTACGCACGCTTGACGTTCGCTTTACCTAGAACAAGTATGAAACTAGAGGTACTTTGTAGGTGTTATTGGATAGTTTGCAAGAAAGTACAGAACGCGTAAATAGAAAATAGGGGCTGTTTAGATAAAGATGCAATAAAGTAAATATAGCGAGTGTGGAAAAGTGGTGGTAGGAGTTGTGGAATTGTCCCTAAGCAATTGACTACTTTACTAGAACGATAGCAAGTTTTATGTGGGAGGGGGCACTGCTAGCATATCATCCCTGACTTGGAATTCTATGCAGTTATGATTGGAACTATTAGCAAGCATCCGCAACTACTAACGTTCATTAAGGTAAAACCCAACCATAGCATTAAGATATATTGGTCCCCCTTCAATCCCGTATGCATCAATTTCTATGCTAGGTTGAAGCTTTTGTCACTCTAGCCCTCCAATACATAGTCTTATCAACATACAACTAACCCTATGGTGTGATCCACACGCGCGCTCATATGATGGGCACCAAAGGACAGCAACATAACCACAAGCAAATTAAATCAATCATAGCAATATGAAGCATAAAGCACCATGTTCAAGTAGAGGGTACAGCGTTTTGCGGGAGAGTGGACCGCTGTAGATAGAGGGGGGAAGGTGATGGAGATGTTGGTGAAGATGGCGGAGGTGTTGGTGAAGATCGCGGTGATGATGATGGCCCCCGGCAGCGCTCCGGCGCCACTGGAAGCAAGCGGGAGAGAGCCCCCCTTCTTCTTCTTCTTCTTCTTCCTTGACCTTCTCCCTAGATGGGAGAAGGGTTTCCCCTCTGGTCCTTGGCTCCCATGGCGTGGGAGGGGCGAGAGCCACTCCGAGATTAGATCTACCTCTCTGTTTCTGCGTTCTGGAATTCTGCCCTGGCACCGTTTCTTTTATATCCGGAGATCCGTAACTCCGATTGGATTGAAACCTTCGCCGAGATCGTTTTCCAAAAATTAGCTTTCTAGTGACCAAAGAAGGGCATCAACCGCCTTACGAGTGGCCCAGGAGGGTGGGGGCGCGCCCACCTGGAGTGGGAGTGGGCCCCTATCTCCTGGCCACCTCGGGCACCGTCTCGCGTTAATTTTAGTTCCCAAAAATCACAAATATTCCAAAATAATTCTCCGTCCGTTTTTATCATGTTTGGACTCCGTTTGATATGGGTTTCTGCGAAACATAAAACATGCAACAGACAGGAACTGGCACTGGGCACTGGATCAATATGTTAGTCCCAAAAATAATATAAAAAGTTACCAAAAGTATATGAAAGTTGAATAATATTGGCATGGAACAATCAAAAATTATAGATACGACGGAGACGTATCACAGTGCCACAAATAAGTTGCACTATCATTATCAACTCTGCATCTTTTGGCTTCAACATTATGAATATGTGTATCACTACTATCGAGATTCATCAAAAATAGACCACTCTTTAAGGGTGCATGACCATAAAAGATATTACTCATATAAATAGAACAATCATTATTCTCAGATTTAAATGAATAACCATCTCGCATCAAACAAGATCCAGATATAATGTTCATACTCAACGCTGGCACCAAATAACAATTATTTAGGTCTAAAACTAATCCCGAAGGTAGATGTAGAGGTAGCGTGCCGACGGCAATCACATCGACTTTGGAACCATTTCCCACGCGCATCGTCACCTCGTCCTTAGCCAGTGTACACTTAATCCGTGGTCCCTATTTTGAGTTGCAAATATTAGCAACAGAACCAGTATCAAATACCCAGGTGCTACTGCGAGCTCTGGTAAGGTACACATCAATAACATGTATATCACACATACCTTTGTTCACCTTGCCATCCTTCTTATCCGCCAAATACTTAGGGCAGTTCCGCTTCCAGTGACCAGTCTGCGTGTAGTAGAAGCACTCAGTCTCAGGCTTAGGTCCAGACTTGGGTTTCTTCTCTTGAGCAGCAACTTGTTTGCCGGTCTTCTTGAAGTTCCCCTTCTTCTTCCCTTTGCCCTTTTTCTTGAAACTGGTGGTCTTGTTGACCATCAACACTTGATGCTCCTTCTTGATTTCTACCTCCGCAGCTTTTAGCATTGCGAAGAGCTCGGGAATTGTCTTATTTATCCCTTGCATATTAAAGTTCATCACAAAGCTCTTGTAGCTTGGTGGCAGTGATTGAAGAATTCTGTCAATGACACTATCATCAGGAAGATTAACTCCCAGTTGAATCAAGTGATTATTATACCTAGACATTTTGAGTACATGTTCACTGACAAAACTATTCTCCTCCATCTTGCAGCTATATAACTTATTGGAGACTTCATATCTCTCAATCCGGGCATTTCCTTGAAATATTAACTTCAACCCCTGGAACATCTCATATGCTCCATGACGTTCAAAACGTCATTGAAGTACCGGTTCTAAGCCGTAAAGCATGGCACACTGAACTATCGAGTAGTCATCAACTTTGCTCTGCTAGACGTTCTTAACGTCGTCAGTTGCATCTGCAGCAGGCCTGGCACCCAGCGGTGCTTCCAGGACGTAATTCTTCTATGCAGCAATGAGGATAATCCTCAAGTTACGGACCCAGTCCGTGTAATTGCTACCATGCATCATCTTTCAACTTTTCTTTCTCAAGGAACGCATTAAAATTTAACGGAACAACAGCACGGGCCATCTATCTACAACAAACATAGACAAGCAAAATACTATCAGGTACTAAGTTCATGATAAATTTAAGTTCAATTAATCATATTACTTAAGAACTCCCACTTAGATAGACATCCCTCTAATCATCTAAGTGATCACGTGATCCAAATCAACTAAACCATAACCGATCATCACGTGAAATGGAGTAGTTTTCAATGGTGAACATCACTATGTTGATCATATCTACTATATGGTTCACGCTCAACCTTTCAGTCTCAGTGTTCCGAGGCCATATCTGCATATGCTAGGCTCGTCAAGTTTAACCTGAGTATTCTGCGTGTGCAAAACTGGCTTGCACCCGTTGTAGATGGACGTAGAGCTTATCACACCCGATCATCACGTGGTGTCTGGGCACGGCGAACTTTGGCAACGGTGCATACTCAGGGAGAACACTTTTATCTTGAAATTTAGTGAGAGATCATCTTATAATGCTACCGTCAATCAAAGCAAGATAAGATGCATAAAAGATAAACATCACATGCAATCAATATAAGTGATATGATACGACCATCATCATCTTGTGCTTGTGATCTCCATCTCCAAAGCACCATCATGATCACCATCGTCACCGGCGCGACACCTTGATCTCCATCGTAGCATCGTTGTCATCTCGCCAACTATTGCTTCTACGACTATCGCTACCGCTTAGTGATAAAGTAAAGCAATTACAGGGCGATTGCATTGCATACAATAATGCGACAACCATATGGCTCCTGCCAGTTGCCGATAACTCGGTTACAAAACATGATCATCTCATACAATAAAATATAGCATCATGTCTTGACCATATCAGATCACAACATGCCTTGCAAAAACAAGTTAGACGTCCTCTACTTTGTTGTTGCAAGTTTTACATGGCTGCTACGGGCTGAGCAAGAACCGTTCTTACCTATGCATCAAAACCACAACGATAGTTCGTCAAGTTAGTGTTGTTTTAACCTTCTCAAGGACCGGGTGTAGCCACACTCGGTTCAACTAAAGTTGGAGAAACTGACACCCGCCAACCACCTGTGTGCAAAGCACGTCGGTAGAACCAGTCTCGCGTAAGCGTACGCGTAATGTCGGTCCGGTCCGCTTCATCCAACAATACCGCCGAACCAAAGTATGACATGCTGGTAAGCAGTATGACTTATATCGCCCACAACTCACTTGTGTTCTACTCGTTCATATAACATCTACGCATAAAACCTGGCTCGGATGCCACTGTTGGGGAACGTAGTAATTTCAAAAAAATTCCTACGCACACGCAAGATCATGGTGATGCATAGCAACGAGAGGGGAGAGTATGTCCACGTACCCTCATAGACCAAAAGCGGAAGCGTTAGCACAACGCGGTTGATGTAGTCGTACGTCTTCACGATCCGACCGATCAAGTACCGAATGCACGGCACCTCCGAGTTCAGCACACATTCAGCTCGATGACGTCCCTCAAACTCCGATCCAGTCGAGCTTTGAGGGAGAGTTCCGTCAGCACGACAGCGTGGTGATGATGATGATGATGTTCTACCGATGCAGGGCTTCGCCTAAGCACCGCTACGATATTATCGAGGTGGATAATGGTGGAGGGGGGCACCACACACGGCTAAGAGATCCAACAGATCAATTGTTGTGTCTATGGGGTGCCCCCTCCCCCGTATATAAAGGAGTGGAGGAGGGGGCTGGCCAGGAGGAGGAGGTGTGCCCAAGGGGGGAGTCCAACTCCCACCGGGAGTAGGACTCCTCCTTTTCCTATTTGGAGAGGGAGAGGGAAGGAGGAGGAAGGAGGGAGGAAGGAAAGGGGGGCCAGCCCCCCTCCCAATTCGGATTGGGCTTGGGGGGCGCCCCCTCCCTTGCTCCTTTCCCCGCCTTTCCACTAAAGCCCATTAAGGCCCATATACCTCCCGGGGGGTTCCGATAACCTCCCGGTGCTCCGGTATTGTCCCAATCTCACCCGGAACCATTCCGGTGTCCAAATATAGTCGTCCATTATATCGATCTTTATGTCTCGACCATTTCGAGACACCTCGTCATGTCCGTGATCACATCCGGGACTCCGAACTACCTTCGGTACATCAAAACACATAAACTCATAATATAACCGTCATCGAACTTTAAGCGTGCGGACCCTACGGGTTTGAGAACTATGTAGACATGACCGAGACTCGTCTCCGGTCAATAATCAATAGCGGAACCTGGATGCTCATATTGCTCCCACATATTCTACGAAGATCTTTATCGGTCAAACCGCATAACAACATATGTTGTTCCCTTTGTCATCGGTATGTTACTTGCCCGAGATTCGATCGTCGGTATCTCAATACCTAGTTCAATCTCGTTACCGTCAAGTCTCTTTACTCGTTACGTAATGCATCATCCCGTAACTAACTCATTAGCTACATTGCTTGCAAGGCTTATAGTGATGTGCATTACCGAGAGGGCCCAGAGATACCTCTCAGACAATCTGAGTGACAAATCCTAATCTCGAAATACGTCAACTCAACAAGTACCTTCGGAGACACCTGTAGAGCACCTTTATAATCACCGAGTTACATTGTGACGTTTGGTAGCACACAAAGTGTTCTTCCGGTAAGCAGGAGTTACATAATCTCATAGTCATAGGAACATGTATAAGTCATGAAGAAAGCAATAGCAACATACTAAACGATCAAGTGCTAAGCTAACGGAATGGGTAGTGTCAATCACATCATTCTCCTAATGATGTGATCCCGTTAATAAAATGACAACTCATGTCTATGGTTAGGAAACTTAACCATCTTTGATTAACGAGCTAGTCAAGTAGAGGCATACTAGTGACACTATGTTTGTCTATGTATTCACACATGTATTATGTTTCCGGTTAATACAATTCTAGCATGAATAATAAACATTTATCATGAAATAAGGAAATAAATAATAACTTTATTATTGCCTCTAGGGCTTATTTCCTTCAGTAGAGATACTACTTGTGCTTCCAAATATCCTTAAACCCTGTTTTGCCATGAGAGTCCACCATACCTACCTATGGATTGAGTAAGATCCTTCAAGTAAGTTGTCATGTTGCATGTAATAAAAATTGCTCTCTAAATATGTATGACTTATTAATGTGGAGAAAATAAGCTTTATACGATCATGTGGTATGGAAGTAATAAAAGCGACGGACTGCATAATAAAGGTTCATATCACAAGTGGCAATATAAAGTGATGTTCTTTTGCATTAAGATTTCGTGCATCCAACCATAAAATCACATGACAACCTCTGCTTCCCTCGGCGAAGGGCCTATCTTTTACATTATGCAAGAGTCAAGGTGATCTTCACCTTTCCCTTTTTATTTTATCCTTTAGCAAGCACCTTGTTTTGGAAAGATCCTGATATATATATCCAATTGGATGTAAGTTAACATGAACTATTATTGTTGACATTACCCTTGAGGTAAAACGTTGGGAGGCAACACCATAAGCCCCTATCTTTCTCTGTGTCCGATTAAAACTCCATAACCATAAGTATTGCGTGAGTGTTAGCAATTGTGGATGACTAAATGATAGTTGAGTATGTGGACTTGCTGAAAAGCTCTATTATTGACTCTTTCTGATGTTATGGTAATTTGCAATTGCTTCAATGTCTGAGATTATAGTTTGTTAGTTTTCAATGAAGTTTCTGATCATACTTGACATTGTGAATAGTTTGTTACTTGAGCATAAGAAATCATATGACAATATATATATATATGTTGTTATAGGAATGATCATGATGCCCTCATGTCCGTATTTTATTTTTATTGACACCTCTATCTCTAAACATGTGGACATATTTTTCAATATCGGCTTCCACTTGAGGACAAGCGAGGTCTAAGCTTGGGGGAGTTGATACGTCCATTTTGCATCATGCTTTTATATCGACATTTATTGCATTATGGGTTGTTACTACACGTTATGTCACAATACTTATGGCTATTCTCTCTTATTTTACAAGGTTTACATGAAGAGGGAGAATGCCGGCAGCTGGGATTCTGGGCTGGAAAAGGAGCAAATATTGGAGACCTATTCTGCACAACTCCAAAAGTCCTGAAACTCCACGATAGTCATTTTTGGAATTAATGATAATTATTCAGCGAAAGAAATACCTGAGGGGGGCCACCCATCGTCCACGAGGGTGGGGGGAGCGCCCACCCTTATAGGGCGCGCCCCCTGCCTCGTGGGGCCCCTGGCAGCCCTCCGGTGCCCATCTTCTGCTATATGAATTCTTTTACCTTGGAAAAAATCATAAGCAAGCTTTCAGGACGAAACTCCGCCGCCACGAGGCGGAACCTTGGTGGAACCAATCTAGGGATCCGACGGAGCTGTTCTGCCGGGGAAACTTCCCTCCGGGAGGGGGAAATCATCACCATCGTCATCACCAACGATCCTCTCATAGGGAGGGGGTCAATCTCCATCAACATCTTCACCAGCACCATCTCCTCTCAAACCCTAGTTCATCTCTTGTATCAAATCTTTGTACCAAAACCTCAGATTGGTACCTGTGGGTTGCTAGTAGTGTTGATTACTCCTTCTAGTTGATGCTAGTTGGTTTATCCGGTGGAAGATTATTTGTTCAGATCCTTAATGCATATTAATACCCCTATGATCATGAACATGAATATGCTTTCTGAGTAGTTACGTTTGTTCCTGAGGACATGGGTGAAGTCTTGCTATTAGTAGTCATGTGAATTTGGTATCCGTTCGATATTTTGATGAGATGTATGTTGTCTCTCCTCTAGTGGTGTTATGTGAACATCGACTACATGACACTTCACCATTATTTGGGCCTAGAGGAAGGCATTGGTAAGTAATAAGTAGATGATAGGTTGCTAGAGTGACAGAAGCTTAAACCCTAGTTTATGCGTTGCTTCGTAAGGGGCTGATTTGGATCCATATGTTTCATGCTATGGTTAGGTTTACCTTAATACTTCTTTTGTAGTTGCGGATGCTTGCAATAGTGGTTAATCATAAGTGGGATGCTTGTCCAAGAAAGGGCAGCACCCAAGCACCGGTCCACCCACATATCAAATTATCAAAGTAACGAACGCGAATCATATGAGCGTGATGAAAACTAGCTTGACAATAATTCCCATGTGTCCTCGGGAGCGCTTTTCTCATTATAAGAACTTGTCCAGGCTTGTCCTTTGCTACAAAAAGGATTGAGCCACCTTGCTGCACTTTATTTACTTTCATTGCTTGTTACCCGTTACAAATTATCTTATCACAAAACTATCTGTTACCTACAATTTCAGTGCTTGCAGAGAATACCTTACTGAAAACCGCTTGTGAGTTTCTTCTGCTCCTCGTTGGGTTCGACACTCTTACTTATCGAAAGGACTATGATAGATCCCCTACACTTGTGGGTCATCAGTTGCATATTTTACTCATTCGAGGACATCCACCTGTTGTTTTGATTGTTTGGATCCTTTTCTTTTGCCAAGTGGATGGACAAGAATGCCTAAGAACCTTCTCTAGCTATCTATGCTTTTCTCGTCTCAAACTCTATTCATGCTACATCACAAAGTTTGATCAAGTCAGATTCGAACCACTCTGTGTGAGGAGCACTCGGAGTCCCTGATTCGTCATAGACTTAAACTTCCAAAACCTCCTTGTGCATTTCGGTCTGACCAAGAAATCCATTTCGGTCAAACCGAGTTCACTAAGTTGATTTAGGTTTTCATCTCGGTGCAACCGATTTGAACACTTCGGTCACACCGAGTTGCAGCAACCGCTTGCGATTCTGCAATCTCGGTGCCACCGAGTTGTTCCACTCGGTCACACCAACAGGGTCGGGATATATATACCCACGGGTGAGATTTTGGAAATTACTTAAAAACTTCTCAGCCCGCGCGTGTCCTGCTCTGCTCCCTCGGGTCTCCGGATCGTCTCCTTGCCGCCAACTACCTCCCGCCATTGGACTCTGTCGCCGTCGACAGATTCTGCTCCGCCGTCGCCGCCGTAGCGAACACTCGCCGCTCTAGGGTATGTGTTCGACCCCTTGTCTATCATTTTCACTCTGATTCCTAGCACGAGGACAATGCCATACTTCTTGCCACGAATGAGATTAATCTATCTAGCTAAATCTTCCTTAGGTCTAGATTGATTCAAAAAAATTAGGGTTAGCCCTCCGCAGAACTCATCTCGGACCGACCAAAATGTAGAAATCGGTCTCACCGACTCGGCTTAGGCCATTGCACTTGCGCTTTTCGGTCTGACCGAAACGTGCAAATCTGTGTGACCGAGTTTAGGATTCTATGAAACCCTAGCAATCTCGGTGCCACCGAACTGTGACTCGGCCCAACCGAGTTCACTAGTTTAGGTTCCAAGTGTTGCTTTGGTATCACCGAGTTTGTCAATTCGGTAGCTCCGAGATCACTTCTGTAGAGAACTAAAACTAATCTTTTTGACTCAATTTGTTTTGCAAAACCTTTGTACTTTGTGATGCTCATCTACTCTACCTCATCTACAACCTATTCACAGGGTCTGCTGGCAGGTTGCCTGCAAGATGTCTGACCAGAGTGACAGCCAGAACTAGTCTGAACAGCAAGGACAGCTGAGTAAGGGCACTAGTCCCTCCAGCAGCTATGATGAGGGCAGCAGGAGCACACCTAGTAACTTACCCAAGGCAGCTACTAGAACAAGGAAGAAGAGAACTTCTGATTCAGAGGATGAAGACTATGTTGCAGCTGAGGATGAGGCCACTTCCAAGAAGAAGGTGGTGAAGAAAGAATTTGGCACTGCTGCATCAACTAGGCCAGGCATGAACAAGAAGGCACCTGCCAGGAGAGTGCCTACATCCAAGCCAAGGAAGGTTGCCACATGTGAAACTATGAAGTTCACCATTGAATCTGAAGAAGAGGCAGCTGGTGAGGATAAGAAAAAGAAGAGGGCAAGAACTAAAATAGCCAAAGTTCTTGGAAAGTCCACAATGGTGAGATCAGATGATGAAGAGGAAGAGGATGCTGCTCCAGCACCTAAGGCACAGAAGCTCATGGGAGATGCTATAAAGTCAGGGGCTGCTGCTAAGCCCGAAACTGCTCCCAAAGCTGCTGCTCCAGTTCCCAAGACTGCGCCCAAGAGGAGTACCAGGAACATACCTGCTGAGGAGAAGAACAAGGCCCCAGTGCCTGAAGCTGAAGAAGAGGAAGCTGAAGCCCAAGTGCTAAGGAAGCTAAAGCCCAAGATCCCAGATCATAATGATGCACATCCTGTTGCAGAGGATATGAGGATCAGGAAGGATGCAGGACTGAGACAGTGGAGAAAGGCTGACCCATATGCTGTCAGGAGGAGAACTGCTGTGGATTGCAGGTTCCACACGAAGGAACAACAAGATTTCTATGAGACAATCCTTCTTGACAAGAAGCCCATAGTGTGTGACATGAGATGGGTGGACTGGACCTACATAAGAGAGAATGAAGAGCACTTCCCAGGTGTCTATGACAGTTTCAAGGCATGTGAGGTTGACAGGTTTGTTGGCCAAAAGCTCACTAAGTGGAATGATGAGCTGATCATGCAATTCTATTCAACTGCTCATTTCTATCCAGATGGCAAAATTGTGTTGATGTCAGAGGGTACCAATCTACAGTTGATGAGTGGGCCAGATTGATCAATGCCCCAGAAGCTCATGAAGATGACTTGGATGTCTATGCCAAGAAGAAGAAGGGGCACAACTTAATGGCTAGCATGTACAAGGAGATTCCTGATGCAGACCTGGAGACTCACAAGTTTGGCTCAGTGAAGCACTTGCTGTCAGGGCTGCCTACAATCAATACCATTCTGATGCACACTCTGTTGCCAAAATCAGGAGATCACAGAATGATCAGAGGACACTCCATCAACTTGCTGCATATATTTGATGTTCCTCAAAAGTTCAAAGTGATGAGTCTGATTGTGGAAACAATTAAGAGGACAGCTGCAGATCAGAAGATATCTTGTGGGTATGCTCCACAAATTCAGGTGCTCATCAACTCCAAGATGGGCACAGGCACATATTTGTTGGACAAGGAGCATTTACCCCTCAAGCCAGACTTTGAGGACAACATTGTTGTCATGAATGAAGAAGATCCATCATCAGTGCAAGCACATGAGAAGAGAGAGAAGGCAAGGGCAGAGAAAGCTGCAAAGATGCCAACAGCTGAAGAGGCATCTCAAGTATTCTTGAAGAGCAAGCAAGATCAGCTCGGATATCTGATCGCATCCACCTTGAGGATTGAGAAGGGCTTGGCCACCCTGACTCAAAACCAGGAGAGCTTGGAGAGGATCATTGAGAAGAAATTCTATGATCTTGATGTCAAGGTAACTGAGATTCCGTCAGTAGTTGAGCAACTTCAGGAGGAAGTGGAGGAGAAGAAGGGCAAGTCTACTACAGATGCTTTCACTAGAGTGCCTAGGAGTCAGAGGTCTGCTGCAGTGCCTGTCCCAGACACAAGAGCTACTACATCTGCACCAGCAACCATAGCTTCAGTGCCACCAGCTCCAGCAGCCACTCCACCAGCTCCAACCACATCTACAGACGCTTTCATCCTTGGAGTCATCTCTACACCACCTCATGAAGACCAAGCCTGAGAGACGCATAGCACTATGCATATTTTTAACTTTTTGGTACTTGTTGCCAAAGGGGGAGAAATATGTATAGATCATAGGCTTCGAGAGAGAGAGAGAGAGAGAGTGTGTTGTTTAGTCTCTCTTTGCATTTTATTTTCTTGAACTTCATTGTGTGTTTGCTTGATACATTATGAACTTCATTGTGTGTTTGCTTGATACATTATGTCCTTTGTGAGATACTTGGATGATCATGTGTTTGATCATATGCTACTTTAATGTGTGCTTGAATGATATTATCCTTCATATCCATTTATGATCATTCACTTTGCTTGGTGATGAGTGCATGTGTTCAATTATTATCATTTTGAGCGCTCCACCAAGATGTATGTGACATGGAAGAGTGACCCATGATCCTAACACATCGTGCATTTGCAGTCCAAAGAAAATTTTAAATAATGCACAAATTTAAGGGGAGCTCTTGTTTGTCACATACTTCTCAAAGCAACAATGTATTTCAATCTTATTATCATTTGTCAAAGCATTGATCTATATGTTGTCATCAATTACCAAAAAGGGGGGAGATTGAAAGTGCAACTATCCCTGGGTGGTTTTGGTAATGATTAACAACATATAGCTCATTGAACTAATGCCATTACAAGATAAATATTTCAGGAAAGTTCAATGATTGGCATGGCATGGATAAGGAATGTGGACCCCTCAAAATGCTAAGGAAAAAAGATTGGCTCAAGCTTCAAAGTCCAAGACTCTACATTTTCTATTTTAGTGATCAAAGATCACATTGAGTCTATAGGGAAGCCAATACTATTAAAAGGGGATGAGGTTTTGCTTAATGGCTTGCTTGCTCAAAATACTTAGTGATATGCTCCAAAAGCCCTCAACCACTTTCTCATATCCACATATGTCCCAAACCAAAAGTCAAACTCGGCCCCACCGATTTGATCCATCTGGCGCCACCGAGTTCATTTAACATAGCCACTGCCACAAACCCTAGTCTTTTCGGTCTCACCGACAGGGATCTCGGTCTCACCGAGATGGGGTTGCAAACTCTCTGTTTCCCTTCGTAACATTTCGGTCTAACCGAGATGAGCGATCGGTCCCACCGAGTCTGCAATGCAAACTCTTTGTTTCCTTTTCGTAACGCTTCGGTCCCACCGAGACGAGCGAATTGGTCCCACCGAGTTTGCCTGACCAACTCTCTGTTAGCTTATTACCTAAGTCGGTCCAACCGAGTTTGAGTAATCGGTCCAACCGAGATTACGTTATGCCCTAACCCTAATGATATCGGTCCCACCGAAATTGCCTAACGGTCACATATGCACTGGATCGGTCCGACTGAGTTTTCTGATTCGGTCCCACCAAGTTTGGTATAATGTGTGTAACGGTTAGATTTTGTGTGGAGGCTATATATACCCCTCCACCCTCTCCTCATTCATGAGGGAAGCCATCAGATCGTTCCTACACTTCCACTACTCATTTTCTGAGGGAGAGCCACCTACTCTGTGTTGAGACCAAGATATTCCAATCCAACCATATGAATCTTGATCTCTAGCCTTCCCCCAAGTTGCTTTCCACTCAAATCATCTTTCCACCAAATCCAATTCTATGAGAGTGAGTTGAGTGTTGGGGAGACTATCATTTGAAGCACAAGAGCAAGGAGTTCATTATCAACACACCATCTATTACCTTTTGGAAAGTGGTGTCTCCTAGATTGGTTAGGTGTCACTTGGGAGCCTCCAACAAGATTGTGGAGTGAACCAAGGAGTTTGTAAGGGCAAGGAGATCGCCTAATTTCTGAAGATCTACCCTAGTGAGGCAAGTCCTTTGTGGGCGATGGCCATGGTGGGATAGACAAGGTTGCTTCTTCGTGGACCCTTCGTGGGTGGAGCCCTCCGTGGACTCGCGCAGCTGTTACCCTTCGTGGGTTGAAGTCTCCATCAACGTGGATGTACGATAGCACCACCTATCGGAACCACGACAAAAACATCCATGTCTCCTATTGCGTTTGCACTCTCCAAACCCTTCCCTTTACATTCTTGCAAGTTGCATGCTTTACTTTCTGCTGCTCATATACTATTTGCATGCTTGCTTGAATTGTGTTAAGATTGCTTGACTTGTGCTAAGTTGTTAAAATCTGCCAAGAACTAAAATTGGGAAAAGGTTAAGTTTTTATTTGGTCAAGTAGTATAATCACCCCCCCTCTAGACATACTTTCGATCCTACAGTTACAAACGCCGCTTTCCGTAATTATCGTTATAAACCCATAAATATGCATCAATTTGACTTCAGATTTTGGCCAAGCTGGATTGCCTGACTCCTGTGATTACACCTACGTTCCCAATTGTTTGGCTAGGAGGTAAAGGGAGCACCTCTTCATGACTTATACATATTCATCATCCCGCAACTAACTCATTAGTCACATTGCTTGCAAGGCTTATCATGATGTGCATTACCGAGAGGGCCGAGAGATACCTCTCCGATACTCGGAGTGACAAATCTTAATCTCGATCTATGCCAACCCAACAAACACCTTCGGAGACACCTGTAGAGCATCTTTAGCTGGTGTTGGTTTGTTTCAGCTACCCATCCTTTAGCTTAAAACCCCATCACATTATCGTTATAAAGCCATAAATACAGTGAATCGAACCGGACTACTTTACATTATCGACCTGGCCTGCTTAGAAGAAGGAGACCTGTACTGCTTCTTCCGTGAGGTACTCGGCCACTTTGGCCTCGCGTCACAGCTAGTTCTCAAACATCACAATGTAATTGGGTGAGTGAAGGCCAAAAATGAAGCGCCACCCACTGGGCGTGAACTAGCTGTGACGTGCTACGTCTTGAGCTTGCGTTGGTTTTCCTTGAAGACGAAAGGGTGATGCAGCAATAGTAGCGTAAGTATTTCCCTCAGTTTTTGAGAACCAAGGTATCAATCCAGTAGGAGGCTCCTCAAGAGTCCCATGCACCTACACAAACAAACAAAGAACTCGCAACCAACGCAATAAAGGGGTTGTCAATCCCTTCACGGCCACTTGCGAAAGTGAGATCTGATAGAGATAGTATGATAAGATAAATATATTTTTGGTATTTTATAATATAGATTGGAAAAGTAAAGATGCAAATAAAAGTAGATTGAAATCTTATATGATAAAAGATAGACCCGGGGGCCATAGGTTTCACTAGTGGCTTCTCTCAAGATAGCATAAGTATTACGGTGGGTGAACAAATTACTGTCGAGCAATTGATAGAAAAGCGATAATTATGAGATTATCTAGGCATGATCATGTATATAGGCATCACGTCCGCTACAAGTAGACCGACTCCTGCCTGCATCTACTACTATTACTCCACACATCGACCGCTATCCAGCATGCATTTAGAGTATTAAGTTCATAAGAACAGAGTAACGCATTAAGAAAGGTGACATGATGTAGAGGGATAAACTCATGCAATAAGATATAAACCCCATCTTTTTATCCTCGATGGCAACAATACAATACGTGCCTTGCAACCCCTATTGTCACTGGGTAAGGTCACCGCAAGATTGAACCCAAAGCTAAGCACTTCTCCCATTGCAAGAAAGATCAATCTCGTAGGCCAAACCAAACTGATAATTTGAAGAGACTTGCAAAGATAACTCAATCATACATAAAAGAATTCAGAGGAGATTCAAATATTTCTCATAGATAAACTTGATCATAAACCCACAATTCATCGGATCTCGACAAACACACCGCAAAAAGAGTTACATCGAATAGATCTCCAAGAAGATCGAGGAGAACATGGTATTGAGATCCAAAAAGAGAGAAGAAGCCATCTAGCTAATAACTATGGACCCGAAGGTCTGTGGTAAACTACTCACAACTCATCGGAGGGGCTATGGTGTTGATGTAGAAGCCCTCCGTGGTCGATTCCCCCTCCGACGGAACACCGGTGAAGGCTCCAAGATGGGATCTCGCGGATACAGAAGGTTACGGCGGTGGAAATTGTTTTTCGTTGGCTCCCTGGATGTTCTCGGGGTACGTGGGTATATATAGGAGGAAGAAGTAGGTCGGTGGCCGCCTGAGGGGCCCACGAGATAGGGGGTGCGCCCTGTAGGGGTGGGCGCGCCCTCCACCCTCGTGGCCGCCTCGGCTGCTTCTTGACTTGCACTCCAAGTCCTCTGGATCACGTTCGTTCCAAAAATCACGCTCCCGAAGGTTTCATTCCATTTGGACTCCGTTTGATATTCCTTTTCTTCGAAATACTGAAATAGGCAAAAAAAACAGCAATACGGGCTGGGCCTCCGGTTAGTAGGTTAGTCCCAAAAATGATATAAATGTGTAAAGTAAAGCCCATAAACATCCAAAAATGGTAATATAATAGCATGGAACAATCAAAAATTATAGATACGTTGGAGACATATCAAGCATCCCCAAGCTTAATTCCTACTCGTCCTCGAGTAGGTAAATGATAAAAACAGAATTTTTGATGTGGAATGCTACCTAGCATAATTCTCAATGTAATTTTCTTTATTGTGGCCTGAATGTTCAGATCCAAATGATTCAAAATAAAAGTTCATATTGACATAAGAAATAGTAATACTCCCTCCGTCCCAAAATTCTTGTCTTAGATTTGTCATGATACAGATGTACCTAATACTAAAACGTGACTTGATACATCCGTATTTAGACAAATTTAAGACAAGAATTTTGGGACGGAGGGAGTACTTCAAGCATACTAATCAAAGCAATCATGTCTTCTCAAAATAACATGGCTAAAGAAAGTTCATCCCTACAAAAATCATATAGTTAGGCTATGCTTCATTTTCATCACACAAGAATGTTCCCAAATTCTACACCCCCGATGACAAGCCAAGCAATTGTTTCGTACTTAAATAATCTCAAACTTTTTCAACTTTCACGCAATACATGAGCGTGAGCCATGGATATAGCACTATGGGTGGAATAGAATATGATGATGGGGATTGTGTGGAGAAGACAAAAAAGGAGAAAGTCTCACATTGACGAGGATAATCAACGGGCTATGGAGATGCCCATCAATTGATGTCAACATGAGGAGTAGGGATTGCCATGCAACGGATGCACTAGAGCTATAAATGTATGAAAGCTCAACAAACGAAAACTAGTGGGTGTGCATCCAACTTGCTTGCTCACAAAGACCTAGGGCATTTTGAGGAAGCCCATCGTAGGAATATATACATGCCAAGTTCTATAATGAAAAATTCCCACTAGTATATGAAAGTGACAACATATGAGACTCGCTATATGAAGAACATGGTGCTACTTTGAAGCACAAGTGTGGAAAAAGATCCCCCTTTTTATTTATTTTCCTTTTTCCTTTTTCTTTTTTTTGGGCCTTTCTTTTTTTTCTTTTTGGCCTTTCCTTTTTTATTTTTATTTTCTTTTGGCCTTTCTTTTTTTTCTTTTTGGCCTTTCTTTTCTTTTTCTTTTTGGGGACAATGCTCTCATAATGATGATCATCACACTTTTATTGATTTACAACACATGAATTACAACTCAAAACTAGAACAAGATATGACTCTATATGAATGCCTCCGGTGGTGTACCGGGATGGGCAATGAATCAAGAGTGACATGTATGAAAAATTATGCAAAGTGTCCTTGCCACAACTATGATGTCTACTACATGATCATGCAATGGCAATATGACAATAGTAATGCGTGTCATGATGATGAACGGAACGGTGGAAAGTTGCATGGCAATATATCTGGAATGGCTATGGAAATGCCATAATAGGTAGGTATGGTGGCTGTTTTGAGGAAGATATAAGGACGCTTATGTGTGATAGAGCGTATCATATCACGGGGTTTGGATGCACCGGCGAAGTTTGCACCAACTCTCAAGGTGAGAAAGGGCAATGCACGATACCGAAGAGGCTAGCAATGATGGAAAGGTAAAAGTGCGTATAATCCCTGGACTCAACATTAGTCAAAAGAACTCATATACTTCTTGCAAAAATCTACAAGTCATCAAAAACCAAGCACTACGCGCATGCTCCTAGGGGGATAGATTGGTAGGAAAAGACCATCGCTCGTCCCCGACCGCCACTCATAAGGATGCGCAATCCAAGGACACCTCATGTTTCAAGTTTGTTACACAACTTTAACCATACGTGCATGCTACGGGACTTGCTAACTTCAACACAAGCATTCTTTAAATTCATAATCACCCAACTAGCATGACTTTAATATCACTACCTCCATTCTCAAAACAATTATCAAGTATCAAATTGATCATAGCATCCAATTCACTTCCTATGATAGTTTTTATTATACCCAACTTGGATGCCTACCATTCTAGGACCAATTTTATAACCATAGCAAATACCATGCTGTTCTAAGAGACTCTCAAAATAATATAAGTGAAGCATGAGAGACTAGCAATTTCTACAAAATTAAGACACCGCCGTGCTCTAAAAGATATAAGTGAAGTACTAGAGCAAAAACTATCTAGCTCAAAAGATATAAGTGAAGCACATAGAGTATTCTAATAAATTCCAATCCAGTGGGCTTCTCCCAAAATGTGTGTACAGAAAGGATGATTGTGGAAAACTAAAAAGAAAATACTAATATCATACACGACGCTCCAAGCAAAACACATATCATGTGGCGAATAAAAATATAGCTCCAAATAAAGTTACCAATGAACGAAGACGAAAGAGGGGATGCCTTCTGGGGGCATCCCCAAGCTTAGGCTTTTGGCTATTCTTGAATATCTTGGGGTGCCATGGGCATACCCAAGCTTAGTTTCTTGCCACTCCTTATTCCATAGTCCATCAAATATTTACCCAAAACTTGAAAACTTCACAACACAAAACTCAACAGGAAATCTCATAAGCTCCGTTAGTGAGAAAGCAAAACCACCACATAAGGTACTGTAATGAACACATTCTTTATTTATATTGGTGTTAAACCTAGTGTATTCCAAGTTCTCTATGGTTCATACCACTTAATACTAGCCATAGAGGCATTAAAATAAGCAAACAACACATGAAAAACAGAATCTGTCAAAAACAGAACTGTCTGCAGCAATCTGTAACCCACGAATACTTCTGGAACTCTAAAAATCCTACCGAAATAGGAAGTCCTGCGCAATTTGTCTATTGATCTACATCTGAAAGAATCAATGCAAAAGCACGTTTCTGTGATTTAACAAAACTAATTTCGTGCGCGCAAAGTTTCTGCTTTTCAGCAGAATCAAATTAACTAACACCATAGGTTGTCCTATAGGTTCTACTTGGCACAAACACTAATTAAAACATAAAAACACATCTAAACAGAAGGTAGATGCAAAATTTATTACTAAACAGAAACAAAAACAAAAAACGGAAATAAAATTGGATTGCCTCCCAACTAGTGTTATCGTTTAACGCCCCTAGCTAGGCATAAAAGCGAGGATAGATCTAAGTAGTGCCATCTTGGGCACTCAATTCATAAGTAGCTCGCATGATAGATTCATAAGGTAATTTGACTTTATTTCTTGGAAAGTTCTCCATGCCTTTCCTTAATGGAAATTGGAATCTAATATTCCCTTCCTTCATATCAATAATCGCACCAATCGTTCTAAGGAAAGGTCTACCAAGAATAATAGGGCAAGAAAGACTGCAATCTATATCAAGAATGATAAAATATACGGGCACCAAATTTCTATTTGCAACAATGAAAACATCATTGATCCTTCCCATTGGCTTTTTAATGGTGGAATCCGCAAGGTGCAAATTTAAAGAGCAATCATCAAGATCGTGGAAACCTAGAATATCACATAAAGTTTTCGGAATCGTGGAAACACTAGCACCCAAATCACACAAAGCATAACACTCATGATCTTTTATTTTAATCTTTATAGTAGGTTCCCACTCATCATTAAATTTTCTAGGTATAGAAACTTCCAAATTAAGTTTTTCATCAAAAGATTGCATCAAGGCATCAACAATATGTTTGGTAAAAGCTTTATTTTGACTATAAGCATGAGGAGAATTCACAAGGATTGCAACAAGGAAATACAACCTTCTAAAGAACAATTATCATAATCAAATTCCTTGAAATCCAAGATAGTAGGTTCGATGCTCTTTAAAGTCATGACCTCTCCAATCCCACTTTTACCAAATTTAGCATCAAGATCTAAAAACTCCGAATTATTGGGACGCCTTCTAACTAAAGTATACTCATCTCCAGTCCCATTATTATTAAGATTCATATTGCAAAACAAAAAGATCTAATAGGAGACACATCAATAACTTTAAGATCTTCATCATTATTTTCATTGAAACTATAAGAACACGCTTTTATAAAGCAATCTTTCTTAGCACGCAATCTAGCGGTTCTTTCTTTGCACTCATAAATGGAAATTCTCATTGCCTTGAGAGACTCATTGATATCATGCTTAGGAGGAGAAGATCTAAGTTTCAAATAATCAACATCAAGCGAGAGTCTATCAACGTTCCTAGCCAAATCATCAACTTTGAGCAATTTTTCTTCAAGCAAGGCATTAAAATTCTCTTGAGAGATCATAAATTCTTTCACACTATTCCCAAAATCAGAGGGCATCTTATTAAAATTACCATAAGAATTACTGTAGGAATTTCCATAATTATTAGAGGAATTACTAGGGAACGGTCTAGGATTAAAGTTTCCTCTATAAGCATTGTTTCCAAAACTATTCCTACCAACAAAATTCACATCCATAGATTCATTATTATTCTCAATCAAGGTAGACAAAGGCATATCATTGGGATCAATAGGAGCACTCTTAGTAGCAAACAATTTCATAAGTTCATCCATCTTTCCAGTCAAAACATTAATTTCTTCTATAGCATGCACTTTTTTACTAGTAGATCTTTCGGTGTGTCATTGAGAATAATTAGCCATAATATTATCAAGGAGTTTTGTAGCATCTCCTAAAGTAATTTCCATAAACGTGCCTCCCGTGGCCGAATCTAAAAGATTTCTAGAAGCAAAGTTCAATCCGGCATAAAAATTTTGTATTATCATCCATAAATTCAAACCATGAGTAGGGCAATTGTGAATCATCAATTTCATTCTTTCCCAAGATTGGGCAACATGCTCATGATCAAGTTGTTTAAAATTCATAATATTGTTCCTAAGAGTGATAATCTTAGCAGGAGGAAAATATTTAGAGATAAAAGCATCTTTGCACTTATTCCATGAATCAATACTATTATTAGGCATGATCTCTAAGTGAAAACGGAAATAACTTCAATTTAACAATATCATTATCCGTATCTTTCTTCTTTTGCATATCACACAAATCAACAAAGTTGTTTAGATGGGTAGCGGCATCTTCACTAGGAAGGCCGGCGAATTGATCCTTCATAACAAGATTCAGCAAAGCAGTATTGATTTCACAAGACTCAACATCATTAAGAGGAGCAATCAGAGTACTAAGGAAATCATTCTTATTGGTATTGGAGAAATCACACAATTTGGTATTATCTTGCGCCATGGCGACAAGTAATCCAACACACAAGAAAACAGAAAAAAAAAGGCAAGCGAAAAAGAGAGGAGAAGATTGGGAAAGAGAGGGCGAATAAAACGGCAAGGGTGAAGTGGGGGAGAGGAAAATGAGAGGCAATGGCAAATAATGTAAATGCGAGGGAGATGAGTTTGTGATGGGTCCTTTGTATGTCTTGACTTGAGCGAAGACCTCCCCGGCAACGGCGCCAGAAATCCTTCTTGCTACGTCTTGAGCTTGCGTTGGTTTTCCTTGAAGAGGAAAGGGTGATGCAGCAATAGTAGCGTAAGTATTTCCCTCAGTTCTTGAGAACAAGGTATCAATCCAGTAGGAGGCTCCTCAAAAGTCCCATGCACCTACACAAACAAAGAAAGAACTCGCAACCAACGCAATAAAGGGGTTGTCAATCCCTTCACGACCACTTGCGAAAGTGAGTCTGATAGAGATAGTATGATAAGATAAATATATTTTTGGTATTTTATAATATAGATTGGAAAAGTAAAGATGCAAATAAAAGTAGATTGAAAGCTTATATGATAAAAGATAGACCCGGGGGCCATAGGTTTCACTAGTGGCTTCTCTCAAGATAGCATAAGTATTACGGTGGGTGAACAAATTACTGCCGAGCAATTGATAGAAAAGCGAATAATTATGAGATTATCTAGGCATGATCATGTATATAGGCATCACGTCCGCGACAAGTAGACCGACTCTTGCCTGCATCTACTACTATTACTCCACATATCGACCCCTATCCAGCATGCATCTAGAGTATTAAGTTCATAAGAACAGAGTAACGCATTAAGAAAGATGACATGATGTAGAGGGATAAACTCATGCAATAAGATATAAACCCCATCTTTTTATCCTCGATGGCAACAATACAATACGTGCCTTGCAACCCCTATTGTCACTGGGTAAGGTCACCGCAAGATTGAACCCAAAGCTAAGCACTTCTCCCGTTGCAAGAAAGATCAATCTATTAGGCCAAACCAAACTGATAATTCGAAGAGACTTGCAAAGATAACTCAATCATACATAAAAGAATTCAGAGGAGATTCAAATATTTCTCATAGATAAACTTGATCATAAACCCACAATTCATCGGATCTCGACAAACACACCGCAAAAAGAGTTACATCGAATAGATCTCCAAGAAGATCGAGGAGAACATGGTATTGAGATCCAAAAAGAGAGAAGAAGCCATCTAGCTAATAACTATGGACCCGAAGGTCTGTGGTAAACTACTCACAACTCATCGGAGGGGCTATGGTGTTGATGTAGAAGCCCTCCGTGGTCGATTCCCCCTCCGACGGAACACCGGTGAAGGCTCCAAGATGGGATCTTGCGGATACAGAAGGTTACGGCGGTGGAAATTGTTTTTCGTTGGCTCCCTGGATGTTCTCGGGGTACGTGGGTATATATAGGAGGAAGAAGTAGGTCGGTGGCCGCCCGAGGGGCCCACGAGATAGGGGGCGTGCCCTGTAGGGGTGGGCGCGCCCTCCACCCTCGTGGCCGCCTCGGCTGCTTCTTGACTTGCACTCCAAGTCCTCTGGATCACGTTCGTTCCAAAAATCATGCTCCCGAAGGTTTCATTCCATTTGGACTCCGTTTGATATTCCTTTTCTTCGAAATACTGAAATAGGCAAAAAAACAGCAATACGGGCTGGGCCTCCGGTTAGTAGGTTAGTCCCAAAAATGATATAAATGTGTAAAGTAAAGACCATAAACATCCAAAAATGGTAATATAATAGCATGGAACAATCAAAAATTATAGATACGTTGGAGACGTATCATGACGCGAGGCCAAAGTGGCCGAGTACCTCGCGGAACAAGCAGTACATGTCTCCTTCTTCTAAGTAGGCCAGGTCGATAATGTAAAGTAGTCCGGTTCGATTCACTGTACGAAATCCCATACAAATTCGGTCACAGATTTGTAGCTGAATATCATTAGGAGAGATTTGTAGCTGAAACAAATAGAAGGAATGTTTACTCTACCAAGTGGGTCATTCATTACTGATACTGTGATGGGGTTTTAAGCTAACGGATGGGTAGCTGAAACAAACCAACACCTTATAAGGTTTTTGGGGAGCGCTCAAAGCAGGCCGGGTCGATACTGTGACGAATCCTAATCTCGATCTATGCCAACCCAACAAACACCTTCGGAGACACCTGTAGAGCATCTTTAGCTGGTGTTGGTTTGTTTCAGCTACCCATCTGTTAGCTTAAAACCCCATCACATTATTGTTATAAAGCCATAAATACAGTGAATTGAAGCGGACTACTTTACATTATCGACCTGGCCTTGCTCTAGGATGAAGGCTCCACACCTTCCCTTTGTTATGTGAATTTAATGAATGAAACCTTGGCTTCTTATGGTAGTGGTATATATGTGAACCAAATAGAAGAATGTGTTGCTTTTAAGGATACTTATGAAATTAAATCTTTGTTCGAAAAGTATGAAGATTGTGATGATGATGTTTATTGATCTGAACATTTTGCTATGCCTATATTTCATAATCACTGCCTTGGATATCCTCATAACTTTGTGCTTTTCTATCAATTGCTCGACAGTAATTTGTTTATCCATCGTGTTATTTTCCTTCATGAGAGAAGCCTCTAGTGAAACCTAAGGCCCCCGGGTCTCTTTTACATCTTATTAGTTTCCGATCTACTATGTTGTCTTCTTTTATTTTCAGATCTATAAACCAAAAACCCCAAAAATATTTTACTTTTATTTACCTATCTCAATCAGATCTCACTTTCGCAAATAACCGTGAAGGGATTGACAACCCCTTTATCACGTTGGGTGCAAGTTGTTCGATTTTTTGTGCGGTATTGGTGACTTGTGTGTTGTCTCCTACTGGATTGATACCTTGGTTCTCAAACTGAGGGAAATACTTATATCTACTTTGCTGCATCACCCTTTCCTCTTCAAGGGAAAATTCAACGCAACCTCAAGAAGTAGCACAGGTTTAACTAGAGATGAAGTCAAGAAGAAGGTTTTCCCTTTATCTTTGAAGGGAAAGGCATTGACATGGTATAGGCTATGTGATGACAGATCTTGGAACTGGAATCGATCAAAATTGGAATTTCAGCAAAAGTTTTATCCTATGCATCTAGTTCATCGTGATCGGAATTATATATATAATTTTTGGCCTCTTGAAGGAGACAGTATCGCTCTAGCGTGGGGGAGACTTAAGTCAATGCTATATTCATGCCCCAATCATGAGCTCTCAAGAGAAATTATTATTCAGAAATTTTATGCTCGGATTTCTCGTGATGATCAATTCATGCTCGATACTTCTTGTACTGGTTCTTTTATGAAGAAGACTATTGAATTCAGGTGGGATCTTTTGGAAATAATTAAACGCAACTCTGAAGATTGGGAACTTGACGAAGGTAAAGAGTCATGTATTAAACTTGAGTTTGATTGTGTTATATCTTTTATGAATACTCATGCTTTTCACAAGTTTAGCACTAAATATGGACTTGACCTTGAAGATAGTAGCCTCTTTTTGTGAATCATTTGCTACTCATGTTGGTCTCCGTAAGGAGAAGTGGTTTAAATAACCTCCCCCTATTAAATAAGAAATCAAAGAGCCGGTTATAGCTAAAGATGAAACTATCATTTATAATGTTGATCCAGTAGTTCCTACTGCTTATATTGAAAACCCACCTTTCCCTGTTAGGATAAAGGAACTTGATAAGGTATCAACAGTGGTTCGCAAAAGTAATATTAAAGCACCTAAACCCTCTGAACAAATTAAAGTGGAACCTAGTGTTGCTATGGTTAAAATCTCTTGCTCGAAAATGTTGATGGGCATGTTATCTACTTCTATGATGAAGCTGCTAGAATTGCCAAACAGATACTAAAGATAAAAATAGACTGGTTGTTGGCATGTGTGTTGTCTCAGTTAAAATAGGAGATCACTGTTATCATGGTTTATGTTATTTGGGTGCTAGTGTCAGTGCTATTCCTTTTACCTTATACCAAGAAATTATGAATGATATAGCACCCGCTGAAATAGACATAGATGTTACTATTAAACTTGCTAACAGAGATACCATAACACCACTTGGGATAGTTAGAGATGTAGAAGTCTTGGTGGGAAAATAAAATACCCTATTGATTTTCTAGTTCTTGGTTCCCCGCAAGATGACTTTTGTCCATAATTTTTGGTAGACCTTTCTTGAACACTGTTAGGCCCCACACAATGCTGCTCAGCAGGATGATCCTCAGCAAGCTCAGTGGGATGCATGGCCAGAGCCACCAGTGGCCCAAATGCCTGCTGCTTTGGTCAACTTTTAGTTTTGGTTAGAAGCCCAAGGTCTCAGGGTGCAACGGTATATTACTTGAAGATAATGTGACCGACAACCTCAATTCTGCTTGGAATGACTCTACCTCCACTGCCAGCATACAGGGTTCCATTCTTGCCCATGATTTCCATGTAAGCACCCTATTTGTGGCACCTCCTATGATTCAGAACATTATTAATGTGGATGTTTCCATTTCTGTTGTGACCTTACAAGTTGCATCTCTATTCAAGGCAATGAGCTTACCAATGTGTTCGTCAATGATATGGTACCACAAAATATCTTTACTGCTTACCTCTCAAGGTCCATTATGAGTGTTGTGGCAGCTTATGGGCCTTGGAGCTCAGGTTATGGACTGCCGCCCTTGGAGATGCAGGTGGCAGCCCCTAGTACAAGCTTCCAAGTCTCCAGTGTCGAATCTATGGTTGTGGTGTGTTTCTCATCCCGCATTCTGAACCAATGGCCTACACCACCCTCAGTTCAAATTACTGAAATTCTGAATGATGAATCTCTTCCTAGAGAGTTGACTGTTGGTTCCCTTGAGCCCGCTGACACAATTGGAATGAACCAAACCTCTGTTCTCAGTGACATCTCTAGAGGAGGATTCTATCTTCTTTAGTTCCCTTGGATAATGGTGACAGCTCTGTCCTGGCGCGAACTGCAAGTTTGAACATTGGGCCTCAACATGTTCCAATGGAGCCCATGGAGGACTCCTCTGATTTGGGCTTGGCCCAGGTGTTATCTGAAGCCCCAGGCCCCTCACCTACTTGTCCTCATCGCTCCAAGTACCAGGTTCCTCTAGTGACCACTGAGGTGCGTCACAGCACCAGGTCCACTCGATATGATGGCTTCAGAGTGCCACAAATTACTGAGGTCCGAGCACCTTACTCGAAAGTAAAGCCACGAGTGATTCCATCTGCTGTCCCAAGCTCTTTTGCAACTGTGCTGGACCCCCACCACCCACCCCTCTTCGTATCATGTAGGATATTGGCATCAATCGCTATGTTGTCCCCCCTCAAGAGCTCACTGAGGCTGCTCTGCTAGGACCTGAAGCTTCTGAAGATAATATCATGAGCCTAGAGCAGGGATTTTCTTCCTTGAAATAATTACGCCTTATCCAATTCCACTTTTGCGTCACTAGAATGTTCTGTGTTGGAATGTGTGTGGGTTAAACTCCAATAAAAAAACTTCTAGCGTTGTCTAATGCAATCTCTGTTAGTGGTTGTGCTATCGTGTGTCTGCAAGAAACCAAGAAACATGTTATCGACCTTGCTTTTTTATAAACTTGTTGCCATAAGCACTTTGATAAATTTGCTTATGTTTCGTTGCGGGGTGCCTCGGGCGGCCTGCTCACTGTCTGCAATAGCTCTGTATTTTCAAGTGATGTTATTGTCTCGGAGGATTTTGCATTGGCCATCCAGTTCGCCAGCACTCTTTTGGCACAATCTTGGACACTCTATAATTTATATGGCTCGTGTGTGGGTATTGCACGTGACAGTTTCACTCAGTGGCTATATGATATGGACATTCATGCAGATGATGATTGCTTGCTTCTTGGACATTTCAATTACATCTGTGGCCCTGAGAACCGCAATGTCACACCCAATATGCGATCCTATCAAGAGGAACTCGAAGGTCCCACCAAGGATAGAGCCGCATATTGAAGACACTTTTGCAAGGTGGATATCATTACATCATACCATTACATAATAGATGGGGATACATACAAAAGGCATACAATGCCACATGAATACAACACCATCATACATAAGATCAACATCCGACTACGGATGAAACACAAACAGAAACTCAAATGACATCCACCCTGCTAGCCCAGGCTGCCGACCCGGAACCTATCCCCTGATCGAAGAAGAAGTAGAAGAAGAACTCCAAAACAAGTAAACATTGCTCTCACTTCATGATCGTTGCACTACCTGTACCTGCAGCTGTTGTTGTAGTACTCTGTGAGCCACGAGGACTCAGTAATCCCATTACCATGGGTATCAAGACTAGCAAAGCTTAATAGGAATGGAATGGATAAGTGGTGAGGTTGCAGCAAGCGACTAAGCATTGTATGGTGGCTAACTTACGAGTACAAGAATAAGATCAGAATCTACGCAAATGGTCACAAACTAGTAATGATCAAGAAGTGATCCTGAACTACTTACGTTCAAGCATAACCCCACCATGTTCTCTTCTCGACTTACTCGAAAAGAGACAATCACGGTTACACACGCGGTTGGTGTATTTTAATTTGGATCTGGTGTCAAGTTCTCTACAACCAGACATTAAAAATTCCCATCTGCCGCATAACCGCAGGCACAACTCTTGAAAGTTTAAACCCTACAGGGCGTGTCCCAACTTAGCCCATCACAAGCTCTCACAATCAACGGAGGAAAATCCTCCTCCCGGAACAACCCGATCAGGCTCGGAATCCTGGTTCATAAGACATTTCGACCATGGTAAAACAAGTCCAGCAAGACCTCCCGACGTACCGACACCCTGATAGTAGCCGCGCGTATCTCGCTCAGGCCACGATGGATGAGCTACGCATACAGGTGCCAAAATACCCCAAGTTTCCAAGGGGCGGCCCCGCACAGTGCTTTAGTTTGGGACCAACACCATCAGCATTGGCCCCCTGTATTATGTTGAATTAAGGAACCTCGGGGACGCGACCCCCTATGCCGATTAATTAATTAATTCAATATTCTTATGTTGGCAAAAGCTAAAAACAAATGTTGGGCCTTGCTGGAGGAGTTTTATTCAAAGCCAACTGTCAAGGGGGGGGGCCATAAACCCCAACCGTGTAAGGAACGCAAAATCAAGGAACATAACACCGGTATGACGGAAACTAGGGCGGCAAGAGTGGAACAAAACACCAGGCAAATGGCCGAGCCTTCCACCCTTTACCAAGTATATATGTGCATTAATTAAATAAGAGATATTGTGATATCCCAAGATATCCATGTCCCAACATGGAACAACCTACAACTGCACGTGCAACTAGCAACGCTATAAGAGGGGCTGATCAAAGCGGTAGCATAGCCAAACAATGGTTTGCTGGATGGTGGAAAAGGTTAGAGGCTATCATGGAAATTTGGGAGGCTTGATAAACAAGTGGTAGGAAGCGCGACACAGCGATAGCATTGAGACACTAGCAAAGCAAAGATAGTAGTGAGATCCAAGGTGACGGCATCTTGCCTGCAATCCCACTAGGAAGAAGATCAAGTCCATGAAGAAGACGAACGGGTGTATACGAACCAAGCGTAGTCGAACGAATCCTCACGATCGCAAGGAAACAGGAACTATCGAGAAGAAGCACAACCGGAAAGAAGTAAACAACAGGGTAAACACACAACACATGAACAAGGCATGATGCTCAACCAAGTATGATGCATTACAAGGCTACATGATGCTACTCATGGAAAAAGATGATGCATACAAGAACATCACATGCAAACAAGTTTAAATGAGGCCGGAAACAACATATAGCAATTCCGTTAAGTCCTCATATGCAAATTTCGAAATTGGTCCAGATCTTATTAACACATCATGTTCAAGTTGTTAAACATCAAGTTAATATGCACCACAATGATCTACACGGTTTTCTAGTCAAGTTACGTATAAAGTTCATTTAATTCGGAGCTACGGAGCAACACAAGTTAAACATGGCATTGATGCAAAATGCATTCCAACATCACGAAAACACACTCAAAACATGGATGCAATAATATAATATGAAACTACATGCAATTCTAAGCATGTTTCATATAGAACATGATCAAAACGGAGCAACGGTTCAACACATCCACTCAAAACAAGATATAACAACAATTTGCCCAAAACAGCAACTAGGCACTCTGCAATCATCAAAACAACATGCTACAAGAATCATATGAACACAAACTTGATATGCACTCAAATTACAGATAACATGCTTCAAATATCATTAAGGTTCAGGTTCATAGGCATCAAGATTAAACCAAAATGATCAATGCAAAAAGCAAGTTTATAACACAGATTATGACAGTAAAAAACAGGGCATATGCACGAGCAGAGTTAATATGATGACATATTGGAGGCAAGAAATAATTAATCTACATTGCATGAACATGGCATAAAAAGGCATAGAATGCTATTAAATATCATGGAGCTCAAAACACACAACATGGCATATATATATATGAGCAAGAGGTTCATGGGAATCATCAAGACAAGATGCAAAGATGATATAAGCTGATTCTCAGACTTGGTGAAAATCTGGGAATGCAAAACAATAACATTATGATGCTGAATTTGGAGGCACATAACAGCAAGCATAGAGAATTTAATAATTATGCAAAGTACATGGGCATGTTTTAGACATGATATGCTTCAATTTACTCCATGGGCACAAGTTCATGTGATGCATAGATTAATTACAATGAGCTTTGCAAAATGGAACATGCTGTTAACAGGTTGACAGATTTAGCATGATGGTAACTTGAAAGCAAGAAAGAGACAATATACAGCCAGTTTATATGGCAACCAAGGGCATGGAATCAAATTACACATAACACACTTCAATGCAAGTAATTTGAGCATCTCCAAAAGAGACATAGGTTAATTAATATCAAGCTCACAACATAGCATCATGAAGTTAATAGAAAACTGGAACATCAATTAGGCATGTTCATGGCAGAAAAAACATATGCTACAGGATTTATATGAGGCATCAAATGGAATGACATGAGAGATCATAACATGGACATCAAAACAAGTCAACTAAGCATCTCCAGATTATGCATGGATTTGATGGTAGCATCAAGCAAACATAGCAACATGATATAACCGATTCAGACTTAGCAGAACATTAACAGCAAATAACCCACTTCACAAGCTTGTTGCACTCACCACAGAGCATATCAAAATAAATGAATTACCCCAATGAAACGATGGCATGATTATGCTCCTAAAATATGTTGACATGATGCTCAAAAGAAAATCACACAAAAGATATAAAAATGACAAAATGTCAAGTTATAACAGTTTTCAGCATTTAATATCAGCAAGCACTTTTGCAACGAAGATAAAGGCATCAAGATGAACAGTAACATGAATGAAAATACAACCATTATGTAGAGCATCAAGAGATGAACATTTTCATATAAAGAACATCAACATAGGACCAACAAGCACAAAGTTATGAGCCTCACAAGATGCACATATGATGTTTCAGAAATCTGGGACTTAGTCGTTTTACCCTGCGCGAAAACGGGATCCAGGTCGGGGAAGCTCCATTCCTCGAACAGAGCTGCAGCGGCGGAAGTCAACGCGGAGTCCGGCGGGCCTCGGGAAGGTCGGGAATGGGTCGAGGGGGTCGCCGAGGCTTGGTTCCTGACCAGATCGGGGCGGAGGCGGAGCTCAGGGAGGCGCTGCTCCACATCCATGGCGACCTACAGAGGCACGGCGGCCATGGCGCGGCTTCTCCTGCAGCAATCATGGAGAGGACAAAGAGGTGAGAGAGAGAAACGGGAGGAGCAGGAAGGAGGAAAAAGGGGGCGATGCTCATCTCCGGCGAGCTTGTCGGCGATGAGGAGATGGGGCGGCAGGGATTGATTCCCTCGATCCAGATCGGGATCGAGGAGGCTGCGGGAGGCGTGGGCGGCGGCGGCTCGGGGACGGGCCCCGATGGGCTTAGCGGGCCTCCCCCAGGCCTGGGCGGGCCGTGGTGGAGTGGAGGACGCAGGGGCGCGTGGGAGGCGCCTTAGGGGTAACGTGGCAGCCCCTGGTTGGTCACGGGCGGCGGCACGGGTGGCGGCTGGCGGCGGGGACGACGCCAAGTGGCAGCGGGGCAACGGTTGCGCGCGGATTTCGAGAAGGGGAGGCTAGGTGGCGATGGCTGGAGGTTAGGGAAGGGTTAGGGGCTAGGTTAGACTAGGGTTTAGTCAGAAAATGGACTAGGCGGGTCTATTTATAGAAGGAGGGGCTAGGATTAGGGGTTTTGGGGGCTTTCGGAGCCCTCCGATCTAGATCGGACGGTTCCGGGCACGAGGGGAAGTGTAGGAGGGCTAGATGGGTTGTGTAGATGGGTTAGGCTGAGAAGAGAGAGATGAAGTGCGGCCTGGCACGGGTTTCCGGAGTCTGAAAACGTCTGACGTTAGACCGGCTATATTGCGGCTATATGTTTAACGGTTGGGCTATCAAACGGACTCCGAATGCAACGAAATTTGACAGGCGGTCTACCTACACCATAACAAAACCGCACGCCAACTTTTATCCCATTCCGAGAACATTTTTTATGCCACTTATAAAATAATATTTCGGCGGTGCCGCGGGCGCGTGCGAGTGTGGTTGGGCTCAGAACGGACAACGGAGAGAACTGGGAGACCCGAACGAATGCAAGTTTGAAAAACATGCAGATGAAATGCACATGATGATAAGGTGTGACACCCTGATAGTTAAGCTACAGTAAACCCCTGTTAATGATGCCCGGTCATCATAATTAAAATTGTACTAAACCTCATTTGTTTCAAACTAAGTTCAAATTCAATTTCAAAACACAAGTCAAATTATTATTTCTGCAAATATGGAAACTAAAATGTTCATAGTTTTGCAATGAATTACCAAGTAATTTTCATGGTGAAACCAACATTATTTGAATTAGTAAAATGCCTCTAACCTTTTTAAAACTGGGCCAAAATAGCAACTTTTAACTCATTTATATTTAACCAAATTCAAGTGAATTCAGATAACCCTCAGACTTTTTGTGGCATTTAAAAATATTGCATACTAGTCATATTACAAGTTTCGTATTTTACAAAATCTATTTGGAGCTCAACTTAACACAATACAGTAACAAAATTTAGGAAACAAGAAATATAACAAAAGGGAAAAAGAAAAAGAACCGGGCGCACTGTTGGACTGGGCTCTAGGCGCACACAGTGCGGCCCAGCCTAACAACCCCCCAGCCTTTCCTCCTCCTTGCTACATGAGAAGGCCGGGGTGCCATGGCCGCGGGCACCCGGCGTCGCGCACGGCCGAGCCGCGAGGGGATAAGAGCCAACCCAGCCGCTCCCTCTCCCTCCCCGAAACCCTAGCCCCCTCTGTCTTTCCCCCACCTCGCATCGCTCTCTCTCCCCCACCATCCCGAGCGTCTCCGTCGCCGTTCGTCGCACTCCTCCGCGGCGACCGTCTACCCCGCAGCCTACCGCCATGTCCAGAAGCCGGCGCCGGCGTCTTATTCGTCTTCCTCGCCAACTGGAACAAGCTTGCCCCGTCCGTCTCCGGATCCGGCCTTGTCTTCAACCTCGGTGCGCCACCGCCCAACTACTCTGCTCCGACCACCCCAGCCTTCCCCGAGCACGCCTACGGCTCCATGGTGAGCTCCTCTCCCAGACCCCCTGTTTCCCCTTTGAATCCATCACCGTAGATGCCGTCCCACGCGCGCCGCCGCTAACCATGACCGGAACTCGTCCGCGCACGCACGCTCTCTGCTTTGCCTCTAGCGGTTGCTCCTGCGTACTGATGCTGCTCTACTACTGCTGCTTGGCGTCGCTGGCCACCGCCGCTGATGCCTCGCCCCGCCTCCGCCTCAGGCCCGCGCACCCCCACTCGCTGCTACCTTCTGCTGTTGTCGCGGCTGCCGTCGCCGCGCGCCGTGTTGGCCCTCTGCTCGCCGTCCGCGCCTACGCCGCCCGCTCGCCGGTCGTCGCCCGCCCTGGCCGGAGCCGTCCCCATCCGCACGCGCGCCCTGCTGCGCCTGACGCCGTCCCGCGAACCGTGGCCGGAGCTCCATGTACGCGCACGAACTGCCGCTGATGCGTTACTGCGGCGCTGCTCCTGCTGCCGCTCGTTGCTGCCCCGGGAACCGCCTTCGTCAGCCGCGCGTTGCTCCGCTGACGGCCCCGCTGCTGCACTCGCACGCTGCCTTCGGCTGCTGCTGCCGCGGCCTCCAGCGCCGCTGCTGCTGCTCTTTGTTCCCTGCGACCGCCGCTGCTGTTTTGATGTTGCTGCATGCGCCGTTGCCGCCTAGTGTTTGCTGATGGTTGTGGCCGCCGATGCCTCTTGTGCCCGAGCGTATGTGCACAACCGGTTGTGCCACTGGCCGGTGTATTTGGCTAGAGTTAGATTAGTCTAGGAATAGATTAGGTTAGTTTATTTGTTTAATTAGTGAAATGTGTAGATGACATGTGGCCCCTTCTAGATTATTTTAGCCTAGCTACTTTTATTAGCTCATGTGACACTTACATGAGGGTCCCCTTGACCTAGTTGACCGGTCACTGGTCAACTGCTATTGACCCTGCTGACTGGACCACTCAGGACCCCACTGTCATACACAGTGGCTAGCTGCCGCTGTGTATAAAAAGTTATAACATTGTTTTCATTCGAATTTATTAATTAAACTAAATTCAGAAAATGTTTAAAACTTAGAAAATTAATATAAAATATTTGTAGCTCAGATGAAAGTACTTTGTACATGAAAGTTGCTCCGAACGGCGAGATGAATCTGAATACGTAGTCCGTTCGTCCACCGCATGTTAGACCTGGGCAAACGTCGGGCCGGGCCGGGCTTGTAAAAGCCCGACCTTCATTTCTCAAAGCCCGAGCCCGGCCCGAAGCCCGAAATACTCCCTGATTTCAAGCCTAAGTCCGGCCCGAAATCAAGCCCGAAGCCTGAAAGCCCGGCCCGAACGTTGTTTTTTAGTACGTGCAAGCCCGCCCCGAAGCCCGAAAGCCCGGCCCAAAAAATAGAAAAAGAGAAGGCCCAGCCCGGCCCGAACTACCTTTCGAGCTGCAAAACAAATCCCGAGCTCGACCCGAGTGTCAAGCCCGGCCCGGCCCAGCCCAGGTTTTTCGGGCCGGGCTCGGGCCGGGTCGTCGGGCCGGGCTGCCCATGCCCGGGCTTACCGCACGTCCCTAGCATAGCGAACTTGCAATTGTCCCCCTCCAGTCCGTTTGTCCGAAAACGTGAAACACCGGGAATACTTTCCCGGATGTTTTCCCCCTTCGCCGGTATCACCTATCCCTGCGTTAGATCACCCCTGGCACCGCGTATTGCCTTGTTATATTTTGTGATGCTTTGTTTGCTCCATATTTACTGTTCCTTCCCCCTCTTCTTCTCCGGTAGACCTCGAGACCGGCACTGATGCCACCGAGTGCGAATACGTCACCGACGACCCTTCCTTCTCGACCAAGCTTCCAGGCAAGCAAACCCCCTTTGATCAACCAGATATCGCCCACTCTCTTCTCTCTTATTCTTGCATTAGGTTTGCTACTGTTGTTGATGCCACAGCTCCTATTCTTTTGTGTAGCCTGTCATTGTTGCTAGAATTGTTGATACATTTACGTGCTATCCTAATGCTTAGTATAGGTTGCTAGTATTACATCAGTGGCCCTACACTCTTGTCTTTCTGCCATGCTATACTACTGGGCCGTAATCACTCGGGAGGTGATCACGGGTATATACTATACTATTACATACTTATGTTGATGATTCGGAGATGGGGGCTAAAGGGGCAGGTGGTTCCACCCAGGTAGTGGTGGGCCTGGGTTCCTGGCATCCCCCTGATTGTTACTTTGTGGCGGAGCGACAGGGCAGGTTGCGACCACCTATGAGACAGGTGGGCCTGGTCCCTAGTCGGTGCCCGCGGTTACTTCAAAATAACACGCTTAACGAGATCTTCTGGCACTCAGAGAGTTGGGTCCGTGAGTACTCGCCAAGCTTGTCGTGCCAAGAGAGTGAGATTGAAAAGCTCTATATCACGTAAACCTAGACCTCCCGCATACTTTGGTCCCGTCAAAACGCTCCATGAAACCCAGCTCGGTTTTCTTTGCCCTCTTTTCTTCCCCACCCGAATTTTCGGATAAATGAATTTATGTGTTCACATAGACCTCGAGGTAGCTTAAAGCAAGACATGGAGTACATTGGCACTAGCACGGCCTGAGCTTATTCCAAACATATGCTCCAGTATTTCGAGGACATGGGTTTGGGCCCCGTGGGCCTATCATAGGTTGGATCACCATGGGTATGTCTGGTGATGTCTGCACTAATACCTAGTTCAATCTCGTTACCGGCAAGTCTCTTTACTCGTTCTGTAATACATCATCTCGCAACAAACTCATTAGTTGCAATGCTTGCAAGGCTTAAGTGATGTGCATTACCGAGAGGACCCAGGGATACCTCTCCGACAATCGGAGTGACAAATCCCAATCTCGAAATACGCCAACCCAACAAGTACCTTCGGAGACACCTGTAGAGCACCTTTATAATCACCCAGTTACGTTGTGACGTTTGGTAGCACACAAAGTGTTCCTCCGGTAAACGGGAGTTGCATAATCTCATAGTCATAGGAACATGTATAAGTCATGAAGAAAGCAATAGCAACATACTAAACGGTCGAGTGTTAAGCTAACGGAATGGGTCAAGTCAATCACATCATTCTCCTAATGATGTGATCCCGTTAATCAAATGACAACTCATGTCTATGGCTAGGAAACATAATCATCTTTGATCAACGAGCTAGTCAAGTAGAGGCATACTAGTGACACTCTGTTTGTCTATGTATTCACACATGTATCATGTTTCCGGTTAATACAATTCTAGCATGAATAATAAACATTTATCATGATATAAGGAAATAAATAATAACTTTATTATTGCCTCTAGGGCATATTTCCTTCAATTATAAAGGTGCTCTACAGGTGTCTCCGAAGGTACTTGTTGGGTTGGCGTATTTCGAGATTAGGATTTGTCACTCCGATTGTCGGAGAGGTATCTCTAGGCCCTCTCGGGAATACACATCACTTAAGCCTTGCAAGCATTGCAACTAATCAGTTAGTTGCGGGATGATGTATTACGGAACGAGTAAAGAGACTTGTCGGTAACGAGATTGAACTAGGTATTGAGATACCGACAAT
Organism: Triticum aestivum; assembly: GCF_018294505.1. Lineage (NCBI taxonomy): Eukaryota > Viridiplantae > Streptophyta > Magnoliopsida > Poales > Poaceae > Triticum > Triticum aestivum. Next base: position 496,447,061 of record NC_057796.1, read on the forward strand.
CGAATCTCGGGCAAGTAACATACCGATCACAAAGGGAACAACGTATGTTGTTATGCGGTCTGACCGATAAAGATCTTCGTAGAATATGTGGGAGCCAATATGAGCATCCAGGTTCCGCTATTGGTTATTGACCGGAGACGTGTCTTGGTCATGTCTACATAGTTCTCGAACCCGTAGGGTCCGCACGCTTAACGTTTCGATGACAGTTATATTATGAGTTTATATGTTTGATGTACCGAAGGTTGTTCGGAGTCCCGGATGTGATCACGGACATGACGAGGAGTCTTGAAATGGTCGAGACATGAAGATTGATATATTGGAAGCCTATGTTTGGATGTCGGAAGTGTTCCGGGTGAAATCGGGATTTTACCGGAGTACCGGGAGGTTACCGGAACCCCCCGGGAACTTGATGGGCCTTAGTGGGCCTAGCTGGAAGAGAGGAGAGGCAGCCAGGGCAAGGGCCGCGCGCCCCTCCCCCCTAGTCCAAATAGGACAAGGAGAGGGGGCGGCGCCCCCCTTCCTTCTTCTCCTCCTCCTCTTTCCCCCTCCCAAGTCCTAATCCAACTAGGAAAGGGGGGGAGTCCTACTCCCGGTGGGAGTAGGACTCCTCCTGGCGCGCCCTCTCTCCTGGCCGGCCGCACCCCCTTGCTCCTTTATATACGGGGGCAGGGGGCACCCTAGAGACACAACAATTGATCCTTGAGATCTCTTAGCCGTGTGCGGTGCCCCCTCCACCATAGTCCACCTCGATAATACTGTAGCGATGCTTAGGCGAAGCCCTGCGTTGGTATAATATCATCATCGTCACCACGCCGTCGTGCTGATGAAACTCTCCCTCAACACTCGGCTGGATCGGAGTTCGAGGGACGTCATCGGGCTGAACGTGTGCTGAACTCGAAGGTGTCGTGCGTTCGGTACTTGATCGGTCGGATCGTGAAGACGTACGACTACATCAACCGCGTTGTGCTAATGCTTCCATTTTCGGTCTACGAGGGTACGTGGACAACACTCTCCCCTCTCGTTGCTATGCATCACCATGATCCTGCGTGTGCGTAGGAATTTTTTTGAAATTACTACGTTCCCCAACGGTGGCATCCGAGCCAGGTTTTATGCGTTGATGTTATTTGCACGAGTAGGACACAAGTGAGTTGTGGGCGATACAAGTCATACTGCTTACCAGCATGTCATACTTTGGTTCGGCGGTATTGTTGGATGAAGCGGCCCGGACCGACATTACGCGTACGCTTACGCGAGACTGGTTCTACCGACGTGCTTTGCACATAGGTGGCTGGCGGGTGTCAGTTTCTCCAACTTTAGTTGAACCGAGTGTGGCTACGCCCGGTCCTTGAGAAGGTTAAAACAGCACTAACTTGATGAACTATCGTTGTGGTTTTGATGCGTAATTAAGAACGGTTCTTGCTAAGCCCGTAGCAGCCACGTAAAACTTGCAACAACAAAGTAGAGGACGTCTAACTTGTTTTTGCAGGGCATGTTGTGATGTGATATGGTCAAGACATGATGCTGAATTTTATTGTATGAGATGATCATGTTTTGTAACCGAGTTATCGGCAACTGGCAGGAGCCATATGGTTGTCGCTTTATTGTATGCAATGCAATCGCCATGTAATTGTTTTACTTTATCACTAAGCGGTAGTGATAGTCGTAGAAGCATAAGATTGGCGAGATGACAACGATGCTACGATGGAGTCAAGGTGTCGCGCCGGTGACGATGGTGATCATGACGGTGCTTCCGAGATGGAGATCACAAGCACAAGATGATGATGGCCATATCATATCACTTATTGATTGCATGTGATGTTTATCTTTTATGCATCTTATCTTGCTTTGATTGATGGTAGCATTATAAGATGATCTCTCACTAAATTTCAAGATAAAAGTGTTCTCCCTGAGTATGCACCGTTGCCAAAGTTCGTCGTGCCCAGACACCACGTGATGATCGGGTGTGATAAGCTCTACGTCCATCTACAACGGGTGCAAGCCAGTTTTGCACACGCAGAATACTCAGGTTAAACTTGACGAGCCTAGCATATGCAGATATGGCCTCGGAACACTGAGACCGAAAGGTCGAGCGTGAATCATATAGTAGATATGATCAACATAATGATGTTCACCATTGAAAGCTACTCCATTTCACGTGATGATCGGTTACGGTTTAGTTGATTTGGATCACGTGATCACTTAGAAGGATTAGAGGGATGTCTATCTAAGTGGGAGTTCTTAAGTAATATGATTAATTGAACTTAAATTTATCATGAACTTAGTGCCTGATAGTATTTTGCTTGTCTATGTTGCTTGTAGATAGATGGCCCGTGCTGTTGTTCCGTTGAATTTTAATGCGTTCCTTGAGAAAGCAAAGTTGAAAGATGATGGTAGCAATTACACGGACTGGGTCCATAACTTGAGGATTATCCTCATTGCTGCACAGAAGAATTACGTCCTGGAAGCACCGCTAGGTGCCAGACCTGCTGCAGGAGCAACACCAGATGTTATGAACGTCTGGCAGAGCAAAGCTGATGACTACTCGATAGTTCAGTGTGCCATGCTTTACGGCTTAGAACCGGGACTTCAACGACGTTTTGAACGTCATGGAGCATATGAGATGTTCCAGGAGTTGAAGTTAATATTTCAAGAAAATGCCCGGATTGAGAGATATGAAGTCTCCAATAAGTTCTACAGCTGCGAGATGGAGGAGAATAGTTCTGTCAGTGAGCATATACTCAAAATGTCTGGGTATAATAACCACTTGATTCAACTGGGAGTTAATCTTTCGGATGATAGCGTCATTGACAAAATTCTTCAATCACTGCCACCAAGCTACAAGAGCTTCGTGATGAACTATAATATGCATGGGATGAACCAGACAATTCCTGAGCTCTTCGCAATGCTAAAGGCTGCGGAGGTAGAAATCAAAAAGGAGCATCAAGTGTTGATGGTCAATAAGACCACCAGTTTCAAGAAAAAGGGCAAAGGAAAGAAGAAGGGGAACTTCAAGAAGAACAGCAAGAAAGTTGCTGCTCAGTAGAAGAAACCCAAGTCTGGACCTAAGCCTGAGACTAAGTGCTTCTACTGCAAGCTGACTGGACACTGGAAGCGGAACTGCCCCAAGTATTTGGCGGATAAGAAGGATGGCACAGTGAACAAAGGTATATGTGATATACATGTTATTGATGTGTACCCTACTGGAGCTCGCAGTAGCACCTGGGTATTTGATACTGGTTCTGTTGCTAATATTTGCAACTCAAAACAGGGACTACGGATTAAGTGGACACTGGCTAAGGACGAGGTGACGATGCGCGTGGGAAATGGTTCCAAAGTCGATGTGATCGCGGTCGGCACGCTACCTCTACATCTACCTTCGGGATTAGTTTTAGACCTAAATAATTGTTATTTGGTGCCAGCGTTGAGCATGAACATTATATCTGGATCTTGTTTGATGCGAGACGGTTATTCATTTAAATCTGAGAATAATGGTTGTTCTATTTATATGAGTAATATCTTTTATGGTCATGCACCCTTGAAGAGTGGTCTATTTTTGATGAATCTCGATAGTAGTGATACACATATTCACAATGTTGAAGCCAAAAGATGCAGAGTTGATAATGATAGTGCAACTTATTTGTGGCACTGCCGTTTGGGTCATATCGGTGTAAAACGCATGAACAAACTCCATACTAATGGACTTTTGGAACCACTTGATTATGAATCACTTGGTACTTGCAAACCGTGCCTCATGGGCAAGATGACTAAAACGCCGTTCTCCGGTACTATGGAGAGAGCAACAGATTTGTTGGAAATCATACATACAGATGTATGTGGTCCGATGAATGTTGAGGCTCGTGGCGGATATCGTTATTTTCTCACCTTCACAGATGATTTAAGCAGATATGGGTATATCTACCTAATGAAACATAAGTCTGAAACATTTGAAAAGTTCAAAGAATTTCAGAGTGAAGTTGAAAATCATCGTAACAAGAAAATAAAGTTTCTACGATCTAATCATGGAGGAGAATATTTGAGTTACGAGTTTGGTCTACATTTGAAACAATGCGGAATAGTTTCGCAACTCACGCCACCTGGAACACCACAGCGTAATGGTGTGTCCGAACGTCGTAATCGTACTTTACTAGATATGGTGCGATCTATGATGTCTCTTACTGATTTACCGCTATCATTTTGGGGTTATGCTTTAGAGACAGATGCATTCACGTTAAATAGGGCACCATCGAAATCCGTTGAGACGACGCCTTATGAACTATGGTTTGGCAAGAAACCAAAGTTGTCGTTTCTTAAAGTTTGGGGCCGCGATGCTTATGTGAAAAAGCTTCAACCTGGTAAGCTCGAACCCAAATCGAAGAAATGTGTCTTCATAGGAAACCCAAAGGAGACTGTTGGGTACACCTTCTATCACAGATCCGAAGGCAAGACATTCGTTGCTAAGAATGGATCCTTTCTAGAGAAGGAGTTTCTCTCGAAAGAAGTGAGTGGGAGGAAAGTAGAACTTGATGAGGTAACTGTACCTGCTCCCTTATTGGAAAGTAGTTCATCACAGAAACCGGTTCCTGTGACATCTACACCAATTAGTGAGGAAGTTAATGATGATGATCATGGAACTTCAGATCAAGTTGTTACTGAACCACGTAGGTCAAACAGAGTAAGATCCGCACCAGAGTGGTACGGTAATCCTGTTCTGGAGGTTATGTTACTAGACCATGACGAACCTACGAACTATGAAGAAGCGATGGTGAGCCCAGATTCCGCAAAATGGCTTGAGGCCATGAAATCTGAGATGGGATCCATGTATGAGAACAAAGTGTGGACTTTGGTTGACTTGCCCGATGATCGGCAAGCCATTGAGAATAAATGGATCTTCAAGAAGAAGACTGACGCTGACGGTAATATTACTGTCTACAAATCTCGACTTGTCGCGAAAGGTTTTCGACAAGTTCAAGGAGTTGACTACGATGAGACTTTCTCACCCGTAGCGATGCTTAAGTCTGTCCGAATCATGTTAGCAATTGTCGCATTTTATGATTATGAAATTTGGCAAATGGATGTCAAAACTGCATTCTGAATGGATTTCTGGAAGAAGAGTTGTATATGACGCAACCAGAAGGTTTTGTCGATCCAAAGGGAGCTAACAAAGTGTGCAAGCTCCAGCGATCCATTTATGGACTGGTGCAAGCCTCTCGGAGTTGGAATAAACGCTTTGATAGTGTGATAAAAGCATTTGGTTTTATACAGACTTTTGGAGAAGCCTGTATTTACAAGAAAGTGAGTGGGAGCTCTGTAGCTTTTTTGATATTATATGTGGATGACATATTGTTGATTGGAAATGATATAGAATTTCTGGATAGCATAAAGGGATACTTGAATAAGAGTTTTTCAATGAAGGACCTCAGTGAAGCTGCTTATATATTGGGCATCAAGATCTATAGAGATAGATCAAGACGCTTAATTGGACTTTCACAAAGCACATACCTTGACAAAGTTTTGAAGAAGTTCAAAATGGATCAAGCAAAGAAAGGGTTCTTGCCTGTATTACAAGGTGTGAAATTGAGTAAGACTCAATGCCCGACCACTGCAGAAGATAGAGAGAAGATGAAAGATGTTCCCTATGCTTCAGCCATAGGCTCTATCATGTATGCAATGCTGTGTACCAGACCTGATGTGTGCCTTGCTATAAGTCTAGCAGGGAGGTACCAAAGTAATCCAGGAGTGGATCACTGGACAGCGGTCAAGAACATCCTGAAATACCTGAAAAGGACGAAGGATATGTTTCTCGTTTATGGAGGTGACAAAGATCTCATTGTAAATGGTTACGTTGATGCAAGCTTTGACACTGATCCGGACGATTCTAAATCGCAAACCGGATACGTGTTTACATTGAACGGTGGAGCTGTTAGTTGGTGCAGTTCTAAACAAAGCGTCGTGGCGGGATCTACATGTGAAGCGGAGTACATAGCTGCTTCGGAAGCAGCAAATGAAGGAGTCTGGATGAAGGAGTTCATATCCGAACTAGGTGTCATACCTAGTGCATCGGGTCCAATGAAAATCTTTTGTGACAATACTGGAGCAATTGCCTTAGCGAAAGAATCCAGATTTCACAAGAGAACCAAACACATCAAGAGACGCTTCAATTCCATCCGGGATCTAGTCCAGGTGGGAGACATAGAAATATGCAAGATACATACGGATCTGAATGTTGCAGACCCGTTGACTAAGCCTCTTCCACGAGCAAAACATGATCAGCACCAAGACTCCATGGGTGTTAGGATCATTACTGTGTAATCTAGATTATTGACTCTAGTGCAAGTGGGAGACTGAAGGAAATATGCCCTAGAGGCAATAATAAAGTTATTATTTATTTCCTTATATCATGATAAATGTTTATTATTCATGCTAGAATTGTATTAACCGAAACATAATACTTGTGTGAATACATAGACAAACAGAGTGTCACTAGTATGCCTCTACTTGACTAGCTCGTTGATCAAAGATGGTTATGTTTCCTAGCCATAGACATGAGTTGTCATTTGATTAATGGGATCACATCATTAGGAGAATGATGTGATTGACATGACCCATTCCGTTAGCTTAGCACTCGATCGTTTAGTATGTTGATATTGCTTTCTTCATGACTTATACATGTTCCTATGACTATGAGATTATGCAACTCCCGTTTACCGGAGGAACACTTTGTGTGCTACCAAACTTCACAACGTAACTGGGTGATTATAAAGGTGCTCTACAGGTGTCTCTGAAGGTACTTATTGGGTTGGCGTATTTTGAGATTAGGATTTGTCACTCCGATTGTCGGAGAGGTATCTCTGGGCCCTCTCGGTAATACACATCACTTAAGCCTTGCAAGCATTGCAACTAATGAGTTAGTTGCAGGATGATGTATTACGGAACGAGTAAAGAGACTTGCCGGTAACGGGATTGAATTAGGTATTGAGATACCGACGATCGAATCTCGGGCAAGTAACATACCGATGACAAAGGGAACAACGTATGTTGTTATGCGGTCTGGCCGATAAAGATCTTCGTAGAATATGTGGGAGCCAATATGAGCATCCAGGTTCCGCTATTGGTTATTGACCGGAGACGTGTCTCGGTCATGTCTACATAGTTCTCGAACCCGTAGGGTCCGCACGCTTAACGTTTCGATGACAGCTATATTATGAGTTTATATGTTTGATGTACCGAAGGTTGTTCGGAGTCCCGGATGTGATCACGGACATGACGAGGAGTCTCGAAATGGTCGAGACATGAAGATTGATATATTGGAAGCCTATGTTTGGATGTCGGAAGTGTTCCGGGTGAAATCGGGATTTTATCGGAGTACCGGGAGGTTACCGGGACCCCCCGGGAACTTGATGGGCCTTAGTGGGCCTAGGTGGAAGAGAGGAGAGGCAGCCAGGGCATGGGCCGCGGCGGTCCCCTCCCCCCTAGTCCGAATAGGACAAGGAGAGGGGGGCGGCGCCCCCCCCCCTTCCTTCTTCTTCTCCTCCTCTTTCCCCCTCCCAAGTCCTAATCCAACTAGGAAAGGGGGGGAGTCCTACTCCCGGTGGGAGTAGGACTCCTCGTGGCGCGCCGTCTCTCCTGGCCGGCCGCACCCCCTTGCTCCTTTATATACGGGGGCAGGGGGCACCCTAGAGACACAACAATTGATCCTTGAGATCTCTTAGCCGTGTGCGGTGCCCCCCTCCACCATACTCCACCTTGATAATACTGTAGCGGTGCTTAGGCGAAGCCCTGCGTCGGTAGAACATCATCATCGTCACCACGCCATCGTGCTGACGAAACTCTCCCTCAACACTCGGCTGGATCGGAGTTCGAGGGACGTCATCGGGCTGAACGTGTGCTGAACTCGGAGGTGCCGTGCATTCGGTACTTGATCGGTCGGATCGTGAAGACGTACGACTACATCAACCGCGTTGTGCTAACGCTTCCGCTTTCGGTCTACGAGGGTACGTGGACAACACTCTCCCCTCTCGTTGCTATGCATCACCATGATCTTGCGTGTGCGTAGGAAATTTTTTGAAATTACTACGTTCCCAACAAAAACAAGATAGGCCCTGACTCTCCATTATGGAGAATGGAGATTATCCTGTCTCCAATTCTTGCCTTTTGCAAAATGTTGCTTTCAAGAACCTCCCTACGACTGACCATACATTTTTTCCATTCTTTGATTATCATGTCTTCACTGGTTTTAGAAATCCGATATGGACAGGTGTGATTCGTAGGATGACCTGGTTGTATGTTCAAAACATCATGGCGACCATTCTGATACATCAGATGAGGCACACAATCATTGTGGATTTTCTGTTGAAAAACATGGTAATAACTTCGTAGTTAGCAATGTAGTTCAATTTTAGAAGAATTTATGCGAAAGATGCACGGATGTCGTAATAGTAAAGTATCTTACCATGGCATCTCCATGGATGTTACCGTAGTTCAACACGTGCACTAGTGGCACGTATTGACCATAATGTGGAGGAGTTTGATAATAGATATTATAATTCTCAAGATCAGTACAAAATGCGTTCAGATGATTTTTCTCCTGATAAGTTAACTCAAAGACATCGGTGTAGTAGGTTCTGTCTACCATCTTCCGCACATTGTTTGAAGAATAAAAATAAGCTGTCAATGGAAATAAGCTGTCAACTATTTTGAAATAAACAATATAAATTAGTTAATAACTATGTTTGAGAAACTCACATAGCGGTAGAATTGGAAGCATATCAACAAGGACCCAAATATCCATATTGTCTTGGCCGATGTCAGGATCACCAAGATCCATGGTGATAAGCATACCCTCATAAAAACCATAAATCTTGCAAAGTGCTTCCCAATTTGTGCAACCAAAATGGGTTACGCTCTCAGCATTGTACAGATTTACTTTAAAATCCATACCATGATGGGTCCTTAGGTGAATTTTCTTTGTTTCAAAATTTTCATGGTCTTCAAAATCCATCCTCTCCAAGACATAGCGTCTTGCATGGCATGGGATAAGCTACTCGAATTGTAAAAGATGAAAATTACACGTTGAAATAGTTGAAGTCGTGCTTAATTACGAAAAAACACTTGTCGTCGTTGCGTACCTTTTCAACATCGAAGGTCTCCTGGAGCTTAATGCTGAAGCGCCGACCTTCGTCCAGCCGAGGCGCCCTGTCGCACAGACCCCGGTCGTCGTTGCACCAGGAGCACTCCCCCGAGAGACTTTCATCGTCCGATAACGACATTTCCTAGGTTCATAATTAAAATATCAAACTTGTACAATTCTATATATGTACTACAAAAACTAAATTAGATCATTATTATTCAGCACGGGTTGACTATCGGTCCGTCGAGTCTTTTTTTGAAAACTCTCAGCTCACGTGGAGTATATATTCCACTGTTGGTGATGGTCGCTCCTCCCTTCATCCCCGAGTGCATTCAACCAAAATGTTTAGCACACGGGAATGAAGGAGAAGCGACCCCCACGACAACAGTCGGCATTATTCTTCTCTGATATATGGTGGACACACTCCCTCATTGATTTTTCGACCGTCGGTGATGGTCGTTACTCCTCCTTCCCCTAGTGCATAACAAAGGTCTAGCACGAGGAGAAGAAGGAGAAACGGCCCCCACGACAATAGGCAGGATTCTTCCTCTCTCATATATGGTGCAGACTTTCTCCCTCACTCATTTTTTGATTGTCATGTATGGAGCCTCGACAACTTAAAGTCAACCCGAAATGTCGTTTAATTATCTTTATAGAAAATCTAGGCCACTCGATATTTCCTACATATTCTATCACAAGTCATGTCAGAATTCATGGAAAAATCCGGCATGACCTTTGCTAAAAAAGGACATGTCGAGCGCCTGAAATTTGCCAGAATGGAAATTAATCAACACTCCAGCAAAACATAGGCCACTCGAAGGTGTAACCTGCAAACATGGCGGGCCACTTGGGCAAGCACATATCCTATTTGAGCAACACAAGATATACATATTTATATCTACATCATATGAGCATTCAAAGTAGGAGTAGTTTTCCAAATTGAGCATTCAATAAGCAAAACCAAATCGTAAAATAAATTAGTATTCGAATTAGCATGCATTCAATAAGCAAAACTAAATCATCTCTTTCGTCCATACATCATCGAATATTATCACTAATACATCTTGAATAGTATCATACATATAACATCACTAATATAGCTAAACCCTAGCGAACGACGGGTATCGGCGCGGACGGTGGACACCCAAAGAGAAGGAACCATCACAGGATCATAGCTCTAGTGAGATCCCTGAAGAACCTGCCAGGTACTGGAGAACCTGCCCTCCAACGAAACATGTAGCGACGGACGTGCTCGTCCTCCTCGCTCACACGGTGACGTACCACCTCCGTTGGGTCCTCAAGCCTCTGCACCGTCACTGGCCCACGCGACCGCCACCAAAGAAGGTTCGGGTCAACGACGGGCTGGCTCCTCACCAAGCTGCCCCCCGGAAGGTAGCACCTCCCAGTACCAGCCTGGCGGAGCCCAGTCCCGGACATGGCCCCTCTGATCAAGCAGGTGTCCTCCACCGAGTCAACAGCGAGGATGCGGGATAGGCATCATCGACGTTGATGCGGGAATAAATGATTTAACTAAAAAAATAACAACAAATTCTATTAACTACACTTAGTTAAATACACCTGTAACACCTAAATTCTATTAACTACACCTAGTTAAAAACCTACATTTTGAACATGATTCGATCATAACTAGGGTTCATACTACATTATTCTAAGATTAAACACCTAAAATACCTAAATTAAATTAACAACATGGGGTGGCTGGTCTCACCTCGAGGTCGGAGGTGGTCGGTGACGGGGACGACGGCGGGGATGATGCAGGGGTTCCTTTATTTCTGCAAAAACAAAATATAAACAAAAACATTATTATCGTCATCTTAGGACTTAGTGAAAACCCTAAATCAAAATATAAACAAAAACCTACATTTACTAAAAAAATCGTATTCTATTCAAAATACCTACATTTACTTATTCTTTTCAATTTCATATTTTATTATATTCAAATTACTTATTCAAATTTGAGGGGGAGGAGGAGAGAGTAGGAGGGGGAGGAGGAGGGAGGGGGCCGCCGGCTGAGAGGGAGGAGGAGGGGGAGGAGGAGGGAGGGACCATGGGGGCAGGAGGATGACGACGATGGAGGAGAAGGGACGGAGGGAGGACGACGTCAGCGACCGCGGCCACGGCGACGGAGGCGATGAGAGAGTGTGAGGAGGAGGAGGGAGGAGGAGGGAGGGACCTTGGGGGGAAGGAGGATGGCGACGATATGGAGGAGGACGGCGGCGACGGAGGAGGATGGCGGTGACGGCGATGAAGGCGACAGAGGCGATGAGAGAGTGAGGGGGAGAGTGAGAGGACGAGCGCGGGCCGGTTTGGATAAGGGCCCATAGTGGTAGCGCTTGTCCACAAAAAGCGCTACTGCTAAAATCTGTAGCAGTAGCGCTCTTTGTAAAAATGCGCTACTGATAATGCTAAGAATGTAAAAATAATTCAAAAATACATTGGTCATCAATGACCTTTTTGTGTAGGATCTAAATTGTCAATAGGAATCTTCATCGGTTTGCGGCCACAGATCCTACACATAGAGTTTAATGAAGACCAAGTGGTTGTGATGGTTTGAGAAGCACCATATTTAAGGTGGTAAAAATTCTGTTCGCGGAGCGAGGTGGGACTAAACTTTGATCTTATTAGGAGGGGACTAAATTTATCAGTAGCGCTGGTTATGGTAAAAGCGCTATTGCTAAGATCTATTGTAGTAGCGCTTTCTAAGAATGTGCGCTACTAGTATCCCTAGCATACCTGGAACGGTCTGTCAGTTTTAGTAGTAGCGAGTTTTACAGATTCAGCACTACTTCTATGCTCATATTAGCAGCGCTTGTGCTTCCCGAGCGCTACTGCTACTTAGCAGCAGCGCTTGCTTTTTAAAAACGCTACTACTGAGCTCCTATGTACAAGCATTTCCCTAGTAGTGGTTTGCCGCCTGGTGGGCCCCGCCGACTGCCGTGATCTCGGCCGACAGCTAGGGCCCGCCGCCTGCGGGCCAGGAGGACAAGGCCGCACTGTAGCCTTGCCCGTGATGACGATAGCCTGGTCGAGGGGCGCATGGCTACAATACCGCCTGCTCCATCTTCGCGACAGATGGCACGATCTGGTCCAAGCTCTTCTGGATCCTGAGAAGGGCCGTGGCGATGTTGCTGCGCTCCACAGCCGCGTCCTCCATCTGCTTCCGCAAATCCAAGCCCGCCATGACTTGTGCGAGACTGAGGGTGTGGGGTGGGGGGGGGGGGGGGGGGGAGTTTCTCGTTCTATATACCAAATGACATGGATCTTACTATAGGTCTCTCGATAAGCTTAAGGATCAGAGGTACGACTTGATTTAGTTCGAATCAGCAATAAAGGGGAGGGATCGGAGATGAGAGCAAGGGTATGGGAGGGAAGATACACGCCATGCGGTGGCCGATCTAGGGTTCAGTACTTTCCGGCCCACTCACTTCCACAGTCTCGTGTATGTATTAGATTCCCACTCGCTCATCACTTGGTCCAGCTCGATCCAGTCACTCGCAGGTTGGGCTTCGCTTGATGCTTGGACCTATCGGGCCGGCCCGTAGCAGCCTTGGTGGCACTGGATATAGTAGGCCAACGCCACCGAGCGTCTCAACGCGTGACTGCACCAACACGGTCATCGGCCGCCGTGGTTTCCATGCTGCCGTGCAGCACCTCCGCGCCACTGCACCGTGTCGCCCTCCGCGGGCTCTGCACCACCGCGCAGCGCCTCCACGCTCGCCGCACGCACGACGTCACAGCACGCCACCTCCGCGCACGCTGCCATTCACCAGCGCGCGACCGTCGGCAGTCGCAATCAGAGGGCGTGAAAGCACATATTGCCCTAAGGCAAAATTCTTGACCAAGATATTCAAGACTGTCCGATGATTCAAGTTAAGTGTCAAACGCGCTGCTACCAACATATCGGCTAGCTTCTGAGTAGCAGGACTTGTTTGGTGAGAAAGGAAGATTAGCTGCTTCGTTGTGGAAGGATGTGATGTGATGTGATTGATTAGTGTGACCCGATGTAATCGTACAACCACTCTGTTTATGCAGGAGACGACCATCACGCCTATGGTTCTCGCTCAACTCAGATATACTACCCCAGAGGTATTTCTTTACCGAGGGAGTACAACAGTTTGGGTCGTTAGTTGCACGTACAGCATCGAGATATACATATTTTTCCCCTGTAAATGTCAACACATTTTATTGCATGCATGCAGTCGCGCTAATCATACAATTATTGACGACAAAAAAATGTAACAAGGGAGTAATAATAACTAATTAAGCTACTAGCTCCGGAGGAAAGACCCACATTAGCTGCCTCGAGTTCCCTGACCTTAGGCATGCGTTGTAGCTATCGAAATCATCCCCTTGGGCACTCACTGTTTGGGATCTCATGTCGAATACATCTTCCGTGTCAGCAAAATAAATAGCATCTTTTTGTATCGCCGTGCTGAAAGCAGCAGAGACAGACTTGCTGAATCGTCTGCTGATGAAAAGCGCCTGGTCCTCTAGCCCCGCCTCCACCGGCACCCACATGGCTGCACTCATGTCGGCCTCAAAAACCTCTATCATGTGAGTGAACTCAAAGGGCGATACCACTTGTCGCCTAACCATGAGCAGCTTCCCACGCGACTCGATCAGGTACCACATGGTTTTGATGTCATGCTGCATGGTCTCGTCTACAATAATATATCGGAATCCTTGAGGAACCATATCCTTCTTCCTCATCTTGGTCAAGTCATCATCCTCTGTGTCATGGTCGCCGTAATCATCATAGTCAAAACCTTCTCCGATGACACACTTGCCACCGGTAACCATGGGTACGCCGCTATCATTGAAGGCGATGTCAAGGAAGACGAGATCCTCATCCTTCGTGACCCCGTAAAGCCTGTCTCCAAGAAAAGCAACATCGATGATGCTGACGAGGGGAGCTGCATAAGACTCGGGCAACCACACGCCCTTCCCAACCCGGGTTAAGATGATGGGGCAACTGCGATGGTTGGTCATGAGAGCAATGACGTCATCCGGGGTGGACCGCAACAACACCTTGCGTATGTTGAAAAGCTTGGAAACATGGCCGATGGCAGCGTCCAGCTCGGGGAGAGACAATGTCGTGCCAGAAAACATGTTGTGCAACAAGTAGTTTCTATGCATCTTGCCCACACGGTCGTCGATGGCGATCCAACCATCGGTAGAGCCAATGCATGTCGTCGTCTTGGGCAAGGAGACAAGCTGGTGCCAAGCACGGTCGTTATGGCTTTGGGGTAGGAGCCGATGCGATGCACAACACGGTCAAAGGGGGTCATGACCCCGCCATTCGGGAACACGATCCACGGAAGCTGCCGCGCAGGGGCGGGCGCTGCAGAGCGCCAAGAACGGCACACGGCCTGAAAGCGAGCACGGTCGACGGGGAAAAAGATGCGCGCAAAGACCAGGGCTAGGAGGTCCTCTGGGAGTTCAGACCACGGCGCCATTGATGGCCGACTTGTATTATTGTTTGATTTGATTTGATTGATGCTGTCCTTGTTTATATATATAGGATAGATATAGATCATAGATAGACCGACCGACTCCGGCCAGCGTTCCAACTCCAACACGACCCGGACTCATAGATACGGTAATATACGGGAAGGAGTAGTAGAATATCGACGCTACCAGGAGTACGTACGTGACCAAAGAAAAAAAATAAAGCAAACTTGCCAAACGTATATTGGTTGCCAGGGCTTTCGGCTGGGTTCGAATCGGAGAGCTGTCCTAATCGAGTCCTTTTGATTCTCAAAAATAAAAATAAAAACCGAGCCCTTTTTTTTATGCATGGCCCCGGTCGAGCTTGAACTAAATCTTCACTTGCCATATCTGAAATACTAGTAGGTTCCACGTTTATATCTAGGAATAGCATTTTATAATATTATACTCCCTCCGTCCGGAAATACTTGTTCTAAAAATGGATAAAATGGATGTATCTATAACTAAAACAAGTCTAGATATAACCATTTCTACGACAAGTATTCCTGGACGGAGGGAGTAGTACATAGAGAGTTTTTGTAAGTATACTTTGTCTAAAATCTTTTAGATATTAGAAATACAAAATAATTATATTAACATCTCACTATTTTACTATTTATTTTTCGTTTGCACCACAACCAAAATTGGTGACACCATTATACTTTTGTAAGGTGTAGTATTATTTTCGGCATGGTGACCAAGACACATAATTTATAGACATGTTAGGATGAAATTATCCTAGCAAATTTGTGTGTTTGTGGTAAGTAAATCGGTAAGTCCAGGAAAGTAAGAGATACAGGCAATCGAGATAGAGATTCTTTCATTCTTTTGGTACAATGAGAGATACATACAATCAGAAAAGAGATACTTTCCTTCTTATGGAGGGCTAAAAATGAAATTATAAGAGTTTCATTTAGGAGGCGGGGGGTTCACTATAAGGAACAACAAAGGCCAGCTTTTGGCAGCAGGAACAGGTAATTTGGAACATGTGACTGAGCCTCTACATTCAAAAGCACTGGTGATGCTCCATGCTGTAAACGCAACAATTCAGCTGAGATGTGATTGAGTGATTTTTGAAACTGATTCGTTGGTGTTGAAGTAGGCTATCACATCTGAAGATTATAATCTCTCTGCCTTAGGTGTTGTGTTTAGCGAGATCAAATTTCAGTTACAAGTTGGCCTATCTGATCGCCCCGGCCGCCGTCCCCTGCCCCCTCTCCTCCACCTCGTCGTCCCCAGAGACGTGCGTCGGCTAAGCCGGGCACCGCCGGTGATGGGGATGGCGAGGATCTAGGATGCAGCCTCGCGATCTGGAGGGACCGGCGGCGCGAGATCGCCCTTCGGTCTTCGTCTTTCCCGGCGGTTTGGCGCTGCTTCGGTAGCTTTGTGGGGAGGACGGATCGGGAGGGGATGTGGTCATGGGTGACATGGTCGGCGGCGCCTCCCGTCAGATGTGATCTGGCCGGTGCTACTGGCGGTGGTGGTCGTCTCCTCCGTCGAAGGTGGTCGGCCTGAGGCTGGATGGTCAGATCTCGAGATCTGCCATCTAGTTCCGGCTGCGAGTCAGGAAGGCATAGTTGCCGGTGAAAACCGAGCCGATGGCAGGCGATGGCGGCGTTCTGCGTCGTTACCTTGATGAAGGATCGTCGTGTAACTACTGTCGACCCACTCTTGTTGCTTCGAGGAAAACCCTAGAATCTGGTCTTCTAGATCGGACGATGGCGGTACTGCGGTGTCATTTTTTCTCTTGGGAGCATCGTTTGTGGAGCAAAGTTGGAAGACAGAGGCAGGAGGTGGAGTGACTTCGTCTTGCACAGAGCTTTCGGTGGAGATGTCAAGTCATGTCAGACCGACAGGTGCTACGCTGTGTCATGCCTGGTCGGCAGGTGCTACGCACGACAGATCTTTCAGAATCTTCGCGTCTGGACGGACGAGCGCGGGGCGGTGGCGCCGTTGGGCAGCATGGTGCCGTCGACGGATGTACGGACTGGCAAGGATGATGCAGATCTCTCCTGAAGATGGATCAGCAGTTCGATGATGATGGCGGGGTCTAAAATGTGTGCATGTGGTGTACGCTTTAGGTCTGTTGCACCGGTTGTGCGTTCCGATACGTTATGTGGATGGATCGGCGATGGCACCGGTTTTAGATATGGGGAGTGAGAGCACTCCACATTATCAAGTTTTGTAGGTGTGAGTGGTGGCTTCAGGTGGCTTGATGTATGTTCTTGTTAGACCTATATTGAATGATAAATAAAAATGACCATATGCGTCGACTGATGCAGAGGACGGGGTCTTAACCTCCTTTTCCAAAAAAAAAGGTTGGCGTATCTGATGTATCTATTAAACATGTTTCAGGGTCATGTAACCAAGCTGCGCACACCCTTGTTGGTTATGGCAGAGTCATGAATGTAGGCACTTTGGAGTGCTCGCTTGGTCAGTTCTCGGATTTTGTAAATGACTTTGTAGCTGGAGATTTGTCCAGCAACCTTATGTAATGGAATGCATCAGTGTTCCTTTCAAAAAAATGAAATTACGAGAAATTAGAAAGAATGCACCTTACATTGTGGGATTTTACTAAAAAACAAATAAACCTTATAAGCTTTTTCCTTATATAAAGGAATTGGGGGTATATCTAAAAGTGTTGAGAATATATACTGCCAAATAAAATACATGGGAAATAGTATGGGAAATCTACTAAAAGGCTGTTCAACAATTTGCCATGTTCTGCACAAAAAATGTATGTTATGTTATACTCAAATTTACCATCTTCAACATTTTCTACAAACTATGCCATGTTCCCATGGCAGCTAAGAGAAGTTCATCTAGAGATTTATTTCATGCATCAGATTATATTAGAAGTAAAAAATGCCATGGCAAAGAAAGTAAAAATTGCCATGCCATTAAAAGTAAAAATTTCCATGGCAAAAAAGATTAAAATCCTCATGTCACTTATGCTGGCAGGCCAAAATAGGCCCATTTAGGTAAATAAAAAAACCATCAAAAATATGAAACCAACTAAGAAACTGAAAAAAAAACTTTACAATAAATATCACACAGAAATCTAGATAATTTGCCATGGCAAAAATGTAGTACTTTTGCCATGGAAATAAATTCAAAAATGCCATGGCTACACAAGTATATTTAAGATGCTACATAGTAAAATTTGCCATGTTCTATAAAATGTACATTTGCCATAATATTTAAATTTAAATTGCCATGCTCCTTACAATAAATTTGCCATGGCAACTAAAAATAAAATTTGCAATGGCAACTTAAACTAAAAATTTGCCATGCGAAAATAAAAAGTATTTTTGGCATGGTAAAAATGGAGTTAAATTCGCCATGTCAAAAAATGGATTAATTATTTCCATGGAAAAAATGGAGTACTTTTGCCATGGAAACAAATTTAAAATGCCATGACTATACAAATATATTTACCCTGCTACATAGTTAAAATTGCCATGTTCTAGAAAATGTAAATTTGCCATCGTTTTTAAAACAAAACTTGCTATGATCTTTACAATAAATTTGCCGCAACTTAAACTAAAAATTTCCATGGCTTACACTAAAGTTGGCCATGTGAATAGATGTATTTTCGCCATGGCAAAGAATGGAATAAAATTTGCCGAAAAAAGGGCATGACAGAAGATGTGGATGTTCTTAACAATTACTCCATCTGTAAACTAATATAAGAGCGTTTAGATCACTACTTTAGTATTCTAAACGCTCTTATATTAGTTTACGGAGGGAGTACTAAACTTGCCATGATCTACTAATTTTTTTTGCCATGGTCAATTACTAAATTTTCCATGATCGAGAAAGGACTTAAAATTTGCCATGGTCAATTAATAAAACTTGCCACGGTCAATAAACTAAATTCGCCATGGTCAATTACTAAACTTGCCATGGTCGGACTTACAATTTTCCATGGCCGATTAATAAAACTTGCCATGGTCAATAAACTAAATTTGCCATGGTCGAAAAAGAACTTAAAAATTTGCCACGGTCAATTAATAAAACTTGCCATCATCAATAAACTAAATTTTCCATGCTCAATTATTGAATTTGCCATGGTCGAAAAATAGTACTCCAAATTTTACAAGAGCACTAAACTAAATTTGCCATGGTAAGAAAAAACTAAAACAAATGCCATGAACACTTTTTCCTTGAAAAATATGCTTTTATGGGACCATATGAATTTGCCATGGCAAATTTGCCATGTGAACACAAGTTAAGTTGCGGTTGTGTTGAACTGAGCCTCAATTCAGAAAAATCATTCTAACAAAAATACAGAAACGAAAAACGGGTTGTCTCAGAAAAAATCATTCTGAAAAATTAGGTACTGATAGCAATCTTACGATCTCACCAGAACAAGAAACAATCTATGGCAAAAATAATTGCCATCACTAGTGGAACAGAACTATCTAAAAATATGACCAAATAATTGCATGGGAAAACATCTTAAGTTGCCATCACAGAAAAAGGAATTACAAAAAACATGGTTCCTCTAGCTAAAATAAACCCAAACTTGGAGATAACAGAGTACTAGCAAGCAATACGACTGAAGAAACACGAAAGATACTAGTAGCAGAAAAAATGGCCCTCCACGCACATCCATGGCTCTCCAGAGCTTCACATCATCTACCGAATCGTATGATTTGTAGGAAAAGAATTTGTACTAAAAGTTGCCATGGCAATTTTGGAGAATGTGAAAATGGATGAAAATTTCCATCACATCACGCAAATCATCACTATAATGCCATTACTACTGGAATAGAACTATCTAAAAACATGACCAAATAATTGCCATGGGAAAAACATCTTAAGTTGCCATCACAGAAAAAGGAATTACGAAAAAGATGGTTCCTCTAGCTAAAATAAACTCAAACTTGGAGATAACAGAGTACTAGCAAGCAATACAACTGAAGAAGCATGAAAGATATTGAAAGGATCGATATAGTTGACTAGAGGGGGTGAATAGGCAACTAACAATTTTTAGTTTTTCTTTACCAATTTAAACTTTGCATCAAAGTAGGTTGTCTAGATATGCAACTAAGTGAGCAACCTATATGATGCAATGACAACAAGCACACAAGCAAGCAAGGGATTTAACACAAGTAAGCTTGCGAAAGTAAAGGGACGAGATAACCAAGAGTGGAGCCGGTGAAGACGAGGATGTGTTACCGAAGTTCCTTCCTTTTGAGGGGAAGTACGTACGTCTCCGTTGGAGCGGTGTGGAGGCACAATGCTCCCCAAGAAGCCACTAGGCCCACCGTATTCTCCTCACGCCCTCACACAATGCTAGATGCCGTGATTCCACTATTGGTGCCCTTGAAGGCAGCGACCGGACCTTTACAAACAAGGTTGGGGCAATCTCCACAACTTAATTGGAGGCTCCCAACGACACCACAAAGCTTCACCACAATGGACTATGGCTCCGCGGTGACCTCAACCGTCTAGGGTGCTCAAACACCCAAGAGTAACAAGATCCGCTAGGGATTAGTGGGGGGAATCAAATTTCTCTTGGTGGAAGTGTAGATCGGGGCCTTCTCAACCAATCCCGAGCAAATCAACAAGTTTGATTGGCTAGGGAGAGAGATCGGGCGAAAATGGAGCTTGGAGCAACAATGGAGCTTTTGGGGGAAGAGGTAGGGCTCTGTCCCAGAAGGCTCATAGTCCTCATCGTTATCATCGGCCTCAGCCCCGTCCTCGGTCTCCATGTCAGCAGCAGTAGATGGACCCCAGGATTTAGGGGCTGGGGTGCCCCAGTTGTCCTTCTTCCTCAGACGCTTGATCTCATGAGAAACCAATTCTCCAGTTTCTAGCATAACCTTGGGATAGACACGTGCCCAGGCCTTCTCAATGAGCAGCATGATGAACGGACCATAGATCGGGCACTTGCGCTCAGAAACGGCAGTAAGAAGTTCAGACCACATAACATGAGAAATGTCCAGGGACTCGCCAGTGTTTGCTTCCTTCTCATGCTGGCAGAAGAGAAGCATATCCACGAGATAGGAGTGGACCATATCCAGATTCCCGATGCGAGGGAAGAGGGTCTCGCGAAAGACACGATGAAGGATGTCCAGAAAGGTAGACAACTCATAGGTTTCCTTCTTAGTCACAGGGTTAACCTTCACAGTGCAGTAGGGCCAGAGGGCTTGCTTGTGAGTGGAGTTGGCATTGCGGTGAGGGCGAAAACCGATAGGAGTCTCAAGCCCGTGATCTTCCACCTCAAGTAACTCCATGAAGGCCTTCCACTTGACAGACAACAACTTGCCATTTGTCATCCAGGTCAGAGTCCTTTCTTCATCAGTTCCAAGATGGACAGTAGCATAGAATTGAGCCACCAAATCTGCATCAAAGTCCTTGTTGAACTGCATGATTCTGAGAATGTTCAGCTGAGAACACATCTGAAGAGCTTCACCAAAGTACTCAGGACCCTTTTCCATGGCATCCGTGTCGATGGAGTGAACATCAACATACAGATTCTTCTTGGCCTTTATCACATCAAAGTAGATGGCAAACTGAAAGCGGTTCCAGAACGTGCGGTTGACCAAATTGGGTTCTTTGGCTTCCGCATAGGGGTTGCGGCGACGCCTTTCCTAGAACTCCTTGGTAGTCAACTCAGTCACAGTCTTGCCCCTTGGCTTCGGCCTGTTGGCAGGTTTCTTCTGGAGTTGAGGCGGAGGTGGCGCACTTGAGGAAGCACCTGCTGACTCAGAGGTGCGGTAGCGCTTTGATGTTGCACGTCTGGGGTTGACACGGCGACTTGCTGCTCAGGATGTTCATCACCTGGAACCGAACACACAAACAGAAGAACCAACATGAAAGAAAGAGCATAAGCCTCCAAATAAAACAACATGGATCAAACAGTGGTAGGAAAATGATGGAATCGGGCAAGCAGCGGTAGTGCCGCTGGCCATAGGCGGCAGTACCGCACAAGCGGTAGTACCGCTCCAGTGGGAGCGGTAGTACGGGTCAAGACTGGGAAACGGCGGTTCCTACTGTCGTGGTCAGATCCGGCACTACCGGACTGCCAAATTCAAAAATACTCCTACCAAAACTTAATCCACACAGTCTAGACGCCTTCTCCAAACTACTCAAGCCGAGATTTAGCCAAAAATCGAGAGATGCAACCACTATTGCCCCAAAGACGCTAGATTTGAGAACTAGACAAAAAGAGAGGAGGAACGAGGGCAATACTGGCATCCATGGCAAGAGGACGAGGTGGGGATCGACTCCACCAAAGGGAATGGAGAGGGATGGCCCAGAGACGGCGGCCCGCCGGAGCCCTCCCGCGGCCAGGCGACGCTGGAGAGAAGAAGAGGAACGAGGGGGCGGTGCGAATGGGTATGGGAGAGGAGAAACCTCCCCTGCCCCGACATAACCCCCTGGTCCCGCCCCCCAACGGTAGTACCGCTCAGGTGGGCGGTAGTACCGCTTGTCAACATAAGCGGTAGTACCGCGCACCACCAGCGGTAGTACCGCCCAGCGAGATGCAACTACTAGACAAGAAGGCTTGGCTCAACAAGGAACGGAAAAACAAACAGCAAGAAGAGGAGACTAAGACAAGGCAGGGAGAAAGAAAGGCAAGAGACAACGAGGACCAACCACAAGACACAACCTCTCCAAGGAGAGGGCGGTGGCCGGAGCCACCTATGTTTGAGTCAATTGGTATGGCACCGCGAAGAATTATCCTTGGGCCCATGACCAAAACTCGTCTTTGAAGCACAAGTACCATCAAAAATGGCTAGTGGGGAGTGCAAGTGTTCAAGCAACATTGCTCGAATCAATGATATTTAGCTCATGCCTTAACTCGCGAAATCTTGCTTCATCCAAAGGCTTCGTGAAAATATCTGCAAGGTTATCATGAGTGTTGACATAGTTGAGCTCGATCTCCCCTCGCCTAATATGATCCCGGATGAAGTAATACCGAATCTCAATATGCTTCGTCTTGAAGTGTTGCACCGGGTTGAGAGAAATCTTGATGGCACTTTCATTGTCACACCAAAGAGGCACTTTGTCACAAATGACACCGTAATCCTTTAAAGTTTGCCTCATCCATAAGAGTTGTGCACAACAACTACCGGCCGCCACATACTCCGCTTCGGTGGACGAGAGAGACACACAACTTTGCTTCTTGGAAGACCAACTCACCAAAGAGCAACCAAGGAATTGGCACCCTCCGGACGTGGACTTCCTATCCACTTTGTCTCCCGCCCAATCGGAGTCCGAATATCCTACTAGCTTGAAGTTTGCTCCTCTGGGGTACCATAAGCCAAAGTTTGGGGTATGAGCCAAATATTGAAAGATTCGCTTGACCGCCACAAAGTGGCTTTCCTTAGGTGCAGCTTGAAACCATGCACAAATTCCCACACTCAACATGATATCCGGTCTAGATGCACAAAGGTAAAGCAAGGAGCCAATCATGGAGCGATATACCTTTTGATCCACCGCTTTACCATTGGGATCAATGTCAAGTTGGCACTTGGTGGGCATTGGAGTGGAAGCCGGCTTGACATCATTTAGCTTGAATCTCTTAAGCATGTCTTGAGTGTATTTAGCTTGGTTGATGAAGGTTCCTTCTCTTCTTTGCTTCACTTCGAACCCGAGGAAGAACTTCAACTCTCCCATGGAAGACATCTTGAACTTTGAGGTCATGAGTGCGGCAAATTCCTCATTGAAAGCTTTGTTAGGGAAACCAAAGATAATGTCATCAACATATAGTTGGCACACAAACAACTCCCCTTTGACCTTCTTAGTAAAAAGAGTGGGGTCGATTAGCCCAACTTCAAACCCACGATCTTGTAACAACTCGGTAAGGTGGTCATACCACGCACGTGGGGCTTGTTTAAGGCCATAGAGTGTCTTATCGAGTTGATACACATGATCGGGAAAGTAGGGATCCTCGAACCCGGGGGGTTGCTTGACATAAACCAACTCATTAATAGGACCATTAAGAAAAGCACTCTTCATATCCATTTGTTGCAACTTAAAGTTGTGATGAGAAGCATAAGCAATCAACAAACGAATAGATTCAAGGCGAGCAACGGGAGCAAAGGTTTCACCGTAGTCGATACCCTCGACTTGGGAGTAGCCTTGTGCCACCAATCGTGCCTTGTTGCGGATGATGGTCCCATGAGCATCTTGCTTGTTCTTGAATATCCACTTGGTTCCAATGACATTGTGGTTCCCCGTTGGCCTTGGCACTAATCTCCACACCTTGTTGTACTTGAAGTTGTTGAGTTCTTCATGCATGGCATTAAGCCAATCCGGATCTTCGAGTGCTTCATATACCTTTTGGGGTTCCACACAAGAGACAAACGCGTGATGTTCACAATAGTTTGCCAATTGTCTACGAGTGCTTACCCCCTTTTGAATGCTTCCAAGCACATTCTTCATGAGATGACCCTTGGAGGAGAGCTTGGATGCAATCTTGGCGGCACGACGATCCAATTCCTCCTCGGTGGTGAGTTGAGGAGCGGTCACTTGGTCATCTTGAGCGCCGTCTTGAGCTTGTTCTTGATCTTGAACTTGCTCGGAGGAGAGAACTTGACCTTGGGCATCACTTGGTGTGTCAGCACCGTCTTGAGCATGATCTTGCCCTTGGTCTTGTTCATGAGGTTGAGGGCCTTCACTTTGTTCTTCGGAAGCATGTGGGCCTTGGGTTGGTGATGGCTCCACTTGAGTGGAGCATTGTCCTTCTCCTTCAGCCACAAGGGGTTCCTCAATGGGTAGGATAAAACCAACACCCATTCTTCTTATGGCTTGAGGAGGAATTTCATCACCTACATCACAAGTGCCACTTTGCTCCACTTGGGAGCCGTTATTCTCATCGAACTCCACGTTACACGTCTCCTCAATAAGTCCCTAGATTTATTGAGGACACGGTAAGCATGAGAGTTTGTAGCATAACCAACAAATATGCCCTCATAAGCTCTAGCCTCAAATTTAGACAACCGAACACCTTTCTTGAGAATGAAACACTTACACCCGAACACCCGAAAGTACTTGAGGTTGGGCTTGTTACCGGTGAGTATCTCATATGGAGTCTTGTTCAAGCCATTGCGGAGGTAGAGCCGATTGGATGCATGACACGCAGTGTTGATGGCTTCGGCCCAAAAGTTGTATGGAGACTTGAACTCTGCCATCATGGTCCTTGTGGCATCCATCAACGTCCGGTTCTTCCTCTCCGCAAAACCGTTTTGTTGAGGGGTGTAAGGTGCGGAATATTGATGCTTGATCCCCTCATCACTAAGAAACTCATCCAAGGTGTAGTTCTTGAACTCGGTGCCGTTGTCACTTCTTATTGTCAAGATCTTTGCATTGTGTTGATGTTGGGCTTCATTTGCAAAGTCAATGACGGTTTGTTGGGTCTCACTCTTCCTCTTGAAGAAATACACCCAAGTGTATCTTGAATAGTCATCCACAATCACCAAGCAATACTTCCTACCCCCAAGACTATCAAAGGATGGAGGCCCAAAGAGATCCAAATGAAGGAGCTCCAAAGGCCTCTTCGAGTAAATGAGAGTCGTGGGAGGGTGAGCCTTCTCATGAAACTTTCCTTCGATACAAGCACTGCAAGCATGATCTTTAGAAAAAATAACGTTCGTTAGTCCACGGACATGGTCCCCCTTGAGAAGACTTTGCAAAGATCTCATATTGACATGGGCTAAACGGCGATGCCAAAGCCATCCCACGTCAACTTTAGCCATTAGGCATGTCACGGTCTTAGTGGGTCGCTCCGAAAAGTTAATCACATAGAGACCATTCTCGACATGCCCAACAAAGGCTAATTTAAGAGTCTTGCTCCACAAGAGGGCCACGGTATCAATATCAAAGAAGGTGGCAAAACCCATGATTGCAAGTTGACAAATGGAAAGTAAATTGTATGCAAGGGACTCAACAAGCATGACTTTCTCGATCGTGAGATCATGAGAAATGACAACTTTGCCGAGTCCCAATACCTTAGAAGACGAGGCATCACCCCACTCGACATTGGTGGGCATAGATGGAATCTTGTGCACGTCCACCACCAAGTCCTTGCTTCCGGTCATATGATTTGTAGCTCCACTATCGAGCAACCATGATCCCCCACCGGAAGCAAACACCTACAAGAGATCAATGCTTGGTTTTAGGTACCCATTTTGTAATGGGTCCTTTGATGTTAGTAACAAGGGTCTTAGGAACCCAAATGGACCATTCAATATACTCATGAGGAGAACCAACAAATTTGGCATAAACATGCCCATCACTACAAAGAATGGTCCAAGATGCTCATAGCAACGAACTCATCCAACACTTCACTTGAGGACAAGGTGTGGAAGTCCGTCCTTTGACGGATGACGGAGGACATGGCTTTGTGGTAGGGCATCATTGCCTTGAGGAATTTGCGCTTGATCCAATTGTCATCCGTGTCCTTACTTCCATGATCTCAGAGAGAGACTGCGAGTTTGGTTACTCTCCGATAAAGCTCATGAGGTTCTTCATCTTCTTTCATTGCAAACTCATCGGCTTCATCTTGCACCACTTCATAGTTGGAGCGTTGAATGCTTGCGCTTCCGCGATAGAGGGAAACCACTTGGAGCCAAGCATCTTTGGCCACGGTGTAGGGCCAGAGATGAGGAAGATCTTAGGGTGGGATTGCTTCTTGGATGATGAAGAGAGCATTCTCATTGAATTGATGATCCACGACTTCTCTAGGAGTGAAGTTACTTAGGTCATGCGGATAGAAACCTTCTTCAATGATTCTCCAAAGATTAGTGTTCACATGATTTAAATGACGCTTAAAACGATAGACCCAAGAATCAAATTCTACATTCTTCTCAATCTTAGGGGCCGGGCCGGCATGATTCAAATGAGTGGAAGGAAGCGGTCCACCATAGACAAGTGGAGGTTTCACATGGGCAAAGATGTCGGTGCCATTTTTACCACTAGAAGAAGGAGCTTTCTCGCCAGTAGCTTCCCCCTTGTTGGAGGTAGCATCCGTCACCTTGTTGGCGGGATCACCCACTTTCAACGGTGCGGTGGAAAGTTTAAGCCCTTCTAAGAATTTATTAAACATGCTTTCGACCTCGGTCGTCATGGAGGTTTTCAATGTGTCCAACACCACATTGAATTCCTCACGAGAGACCGCGGTTCCCCCATCTCCCGTAGACGAGACCGGATTCACATCGGAGTGCTCCTCCACACCATCTACGACGTCAACCATACTCATCGGACGGTAAATTCCTTAATAAAGAGATGAGGCTCTGATACCAATTGAAAGGATCAATATAGTTGACTAGAGGGGGGGGTGAATAGGCAACTAACAATTTTTAGCTTTTCTTTACCAATTTAAACTTTGCATCAAAGTAAGTTGTCTAGATATGAAACTAAGTGAGCAACCTATATGATGCAATGACAACAAGCAAACAAGCAAGCAAGGGATTTAACACAAGTAAGCTTGCGAAAGTAAAGGGACGAGATAACCAAGAGTGGAGCTGGTGAAGACGGGGATGTGTTACCGAAGTTCCTTCCTTTTGAGGGGAAGTACGTCTCCGTTGGAGCAGTGTGGAGGAACAATGCTCCCCAAGAAGCCACTAGGGCCACCGTATTCTCCTCACGCCCTCACACAATGCGAGATGCCGTGATTCCACTATTGGTGCCCTTGAAGGCGGCAACCGAACCTTTACAAACAAGGTTGGGGCAATCTCCACAACTTAATTGGAGGCTCCCAACGACACCACAAAGCTTCACCACAATGGACTATGGCTCCGCGGTGACCTCAACCGTCTAGGGTGCTCAAACACCCAAGAGTAACAAGATCCGCTAGGGATTAGTGGGGGGAATGAAATTTCTCTTGGTGGAAGTGTAGATCGGGGCCTTCTCAACCAATCCCGAGCAAATCAACAAGTTTGATTGGTAGGGAGAGAGATCGGGTGAAAATGGAGCTTGGAGCAACAATGGAGCTTTTGGGGAAAGAGGTAGGTCAACTTTGGGGAAGAAGACCTCCTTATATAGTGGGGGAACAATCCAACTGTTACCCCCCAAAAAAGCCCCGCAGAGGTCGGTACTACCGCAGGAGGCAGCGGTACTACCGCTGAGCACAAGGGTACTACCGCTCCCCCAGGCGGTACTACCGTGAAGTTTGGAGGGCAGGAGAGAGACAGGCCCGAGCGGTACTGCCGCGGTGGTAGGGCGGTACTACCGCTCATGAGCGGCACTGCCGCTCTACTGCCGCTGCAAAGTACCGCACAAGCCGACACGAGAAACGACCCCTCGAGTCGACGCGGTAGGGGCCTGGTATCGCAGCGGTACTACGGCTGAGGACCCACCGGCGGTACTACCGCTGCGGAGCGGTACTGCCGCCTGTGACCCCTAAGCGGTACTACCGCTGGGTACCGCGGTACTACCGCTGGGACCAGACAAAGCCCAAAGAAAGGGGAAAGAGTTCTCCATTGAAGCGGAAAGGCTCAGAGGGTGTGAAAAGGATGTGTACGTGTTGATTCCACCCTAGCCTTACCAAAGCGGACCCCCTCTTGATAGTACGGTGACTCCTACGAAACTAGTCCACCAAAAAGAAGCGAAAGAGCTACACCGTCTTGAATGACACTCCGAGGGGAAAGAAATCGTCTCGTGCCAAAGGATGAATCTCTGAAATGCTCAAAGCACACGATTAGTCCGCAGACATGTTGTCATCAATCACCAAAACTACATCTAGAGAGATATGCCTTAACAGATACTAGTACCAGAAAAAATGGGGACGCAGCACAACAGAAACGATGAGCTAGTAGCCCGCTCAATCCCCGCTCTGCTGCAAGGCCGCACGGCCAGCCATCACAGAAGGCACACCTAGAGGCCGTGCGACGTGCCATTCAATTGGTCGTCGCCGCGCAGCCGTCCAGGTAGCCTCCCTCTCACGGTCATCTGAATCGGTGCAGCCCATTACACCTGCCCATCACCATGTGGATATTACGAGGATTGAAATATACAAAATTTGCCATGTTGTGGAAACATAATGTGTAAGTGAATTTGCCATACAAACTATATATAAATTTGCCAAGTTATGAATGAATTCGATGAACTTCCTACAGAATAATGCATAGTTGCTATGTCCATCATTCACTGAATAAAAAACTGATGGCAACTTTATTGAAAAGTATTTTTGCCATGGCAATTAACATTACCAATGCATATGGTTCCAACATCAATCTGATACGTCAAAAACTGATGGTAACTTAATATGCTCTCCACTCTTAAATTTCTCCCCAACACGAAGTAGCCATATCATCTGAATATAAATTGCCATGTGCTATCTAAAGATAGAAAAATTCAGACAACAAAATGCACAACAAAGAAGAGATCTAGAGCAGGGGGAGAGGGGGGGGGGGTCGCAGGAGAGCCTGCCGAGCAGGAGGCGGCGATGAGGCAGAGGAAGACACGTCGGGAGCCGGCCTGGCCCTGGGCGACACCGCGGAAGGTGGAAGCGAGGTCGGCAAAGCCATAAGGGATCGGCGTTGAACACCCCTGCCTCATCACGCGTTGAACAACCCCCTAACCCCCCTGCTTGAGGAACACTACTGGTGACAAAAAACGTTGTGATAGCTACAAATGAGAACTGAGCTTACTGTACAAATATTCAGTTATATATCAAGGCTGCATATATTTGTGTGTTCTGTAAAATAGCATGGCAAATTTGTATCTAAAAATGTTTGACTGTTTTTATCTGTCTAAAAATCAGCATGGCAACTTTGTACATGACACAATCTTTGAGCATGGCAAAAATTACTGCTATGCTCGTTTTATGAAGCTACAATTGTGTACTAAAAATTGCCGTGTTTCCCACACTAAAACTACCATCTCACGACCCACCACTCCAAACATTTGCCATCTTAATAAGAAAGTTGCCTCCTCGAGAACGCGCGGGGACAACTCTGCTCCACCCCCATCCGCGTCCAGCCTCCTCTATAAGCGCCATCACCTACCTTCCATCTCTCCGGCAACTCCGGCCCGCCGGAATCACCATACCACCACGCGCGTGGGCCCTTCTCTGCCGTCGTTGACATGGTCGCAGCCCGAGATCCGCTTGCCGCATGACCCGCGCGAGCCTCCGTCTCCACGCCGCGCCATAGGGGCGGCGCTGGGAATCTCCACCAGTGCCTCCCCGTTGGAAATGGAGGGGGGATGGAGGAATTGATGGTAGTTCCAGGCGGTGGGGAGAGAAGAATGGGGGGAGTGGGGGAGAAGGAAGAAAGACAGCGGAGTGCGTATTTCCCGAACGGAAAAAGGGTCTGACGTGGCTAATCACCTTGCTCCAAGACTCGTGCTAATGATCCAAGGGTACAAAACACGTTCGGGCAGGGATCGTAAAATCCCGACGTTCCGTTTATTTATGTATGGCCCCAATCAAGCTTGAACTAAATCTTCACTGGCCCAATCGCGCCCTGATTGTGCAAGGGAATTTCTTGGGAAGTTCTACCTTGGTGATTATGGGCATTACAGATGTTGCGACGCTCGAGACTATAGCTTGCCGAGGGGGTCTGGTTTTTGGCTGAAGATCTAATGCTACACAACATTGTCATCGCATCAGATTTCAAGCAAGCTATCAACGATATCTCATGTTCTAACCGAGGTGGCTCAGGTGCTATTATTTCCGAGATTAAACAAAGAGCTCTTTGTTGAACCTTTTTTGAAGTTTGAAGGCTCCCGCTCCATTTTTAGTTGTTTTTTTTGTCTGTTTAGGGTTTGTGTTTTACTCAGCAAGACGAGACGGCGGCGGCTCCCTGAAGATGAAATAAGGTTCTTCTCGCCTAGTCCCCGTTCTGGTGGTGCGTCTAGTATCGTCGGTGCGCGTGTGAAGATGTGTCTCCGGCGGATCTGTCCTTGGTGGATTTGTTCGGATCTAGTCGTAGTTCATCTACGTTCGTGTGTTTTCAGGTTGGATCCTTCCGATCTACGCTACTCTTCAACAGCGGCGGTTGCTGTTCTGGTGCGTTGGTCCTATGGGGCCTTAGTACGACGACTTCCCGACTGTCTACTACAACAAGTTTTGTCCGACTCCGGGGATGGAGGGGCGATGACAGCGGCACGCCTTCGGCTCGCTTCAGTGCTTGTAGTCGTCCCTAGGTGGTCTTCGAATCTGGATGTATTTTTTATTATTTCTGGTGTTCATTGTACTACTATAATTGAAGAAGAATAGATTAGAGGTTTTTCGCAAAAAAAAGCAGAGCTACTAATGGTGATGCCGATAGGTTAGCCAAGTTTTCACACTCCTTGGATTAGGGTCGACATATATGGTTTGTTGAGCCCCATGACCCATTTTGTATTCCACAACATGTGAACTTTGATCAATAAAGCTTGGTTTAACCCCTAAAAAAAGCGGATGCGGAGAATGTGGGCGCCTTGCGACCCATCAGCTTGCCACATAGCATGTCGAAACTGTTTGCCAAGTCGATGGTGACTAGAGCGAGACACATGAAGAACTTAGTGGCCTTCAATCTGTCTGCATTTATCAAAGAATGAAGCTTGCATGGCAATTTTCTCTTGATGCGCCAAGTTGCTAGGAAGATCTCCGAGAGGAAGTACAAAGGTGTTTTCCCCAAGCTTGACATCTCTCACGCATTTGACTCTTTATCCTGGCCGTTTTTTTCGAAGTACTCGGAGTCAAAGGGTTCGGCTTGAGGTGGCTCAATTGGCTGGCCATACTCCTTCAATATGCCTCCACAAGAATTCTACAATGGTATGCCTAGAAGGAGAATCTGGAGGAAATATGCCCTAGAGGCAATAATAAAGTTGTTATTTATATTTCCTTATATCATGATAATTGTTTATTATTCATGCTAGAATTGTATTAACCATAAACTTAGTACATGTGTGAATACATAGACAAAACAGAGTGTCCCTAGTGTGCATCTACTTGACTACCTCGTTAATCAAAGATGGTTATGTTTCCTGACCATAGACATGTGTTGTCATTTGATGAACGGGATCACATCATTAGAGAATGATGTGATGGACAAGACCCATCCGTTAGCTTAGCATTATGATCGTTGAGTTTTATTGCTATTGCTTTCTTCATGACTTATACATGTTCCTTTGACTATGAGATTATGCAACTCCCGAATACCGAAGGAGCACCTTGTGTGCTATCAAACATCACAACGTAACTGGGTGATTATAAAGATGCTCTACAGGTGTCTCCAATGGTGTTTGTTGAGTTGGCATAGATCGAGATTAGGATTTGTCACTCCGATTGTCGGAGAGGTATCTCTGGGCCCTCTCGGTAATGCACATCACTATAAGCCTTGCAAGCAATGTGAATAATGGGTTAGTTACGGGATGATGCATTACGGAACGAGTAAAGAGACTTGCTGGTAACGAGATTGAACTAGGTATGATGGTACCGACGATCGAATCTCGGGCAAGTAACATACTGATGACAAAGGGAACAACGTATGTTGTTATGCGGTTTGACCGATAAAGATCTTCGTAGAATATGTAGGAGCCAATATGAACATCTAGGTTCCGCTATTGGTTATTGACCGGAGATGAGTCTCAGTCATGTCTACATAGTTCTCGAACTCGTAGGGTCCGCACGCTTAACGTTCGATGACGATCGCTATTATGAGTTTATGTGTTTTGATGTACCGAAGGTAGTTCGGAGTCCCGGATGTGATCACGGACATGACGAGGAGTCTCGAAATGGTCGAGACATAAAGATTGATATATTGGACGATGTTATTTGGACACCGGATGAATTTCGGGGGTCACCGGATAAATATCGGAGTGCCGGGAGGTTATCAGAACCCCCGGGGGAACTAATGGGCCAACATGGGCCTTGTGTGAGAGAGAGAGGAGGGGCCCTTAGGGCTGCCCCCCCCCCTTGAGGAGTCCAAATTGGACAAGGAGGGGGCGGCGCCCCCTCTTTCCCTCCCTCTCTCTCTCTCCTTCCTTCCCTCTCTTTCTTCCCTTGTTGGAAACCTACTAGGGATAGGATTCCTAGTAGGAATCCTACTTGGGGCGCCCCCCATGAGGGCCGGCCGACCTCCCCCTTGCTCCTTTATATACCGGGGCAGGGGGGCACCCTAGTACACACAAGTTGACAGTTGTCTTAGCCGTGTGCGGTGCCCCCCTCCACAGATTTCCACCTCGGTCATATCGTTGTAGAGCTTAGGCGAAACCCTGCGTCGGTAACTTCATCATCACCGTCACCACGCCATCGTGCTGATGAAACTCTCCCTCGGCCTCAACTGGATCAAGAGTACGAGGGACGTCACCAAGCTGAACGTGTGCAGATCGCGGAGGTGCCGTACGTTCGATACTTGGATCGGTTGGATCGCGAAGACGTTCGACTACATCAACCACGTTACTAAACGCTTCCGCTTTCGTTCTACGAGGGTACGTGGACACACTCTCCCCGCTCATTGCTATGCATCACCTAGATGGATCTTGCGTGTGCGTAGGAAATTTTTGAAATTACTGCGTTCCCCAACAGAATCATGCTCAAGGATTGCGCCAAGGAGACCCAATTTCGCTGTTAGTATTTGTCATAGCCATGGAATCTTTGACAACGCTCGTCGGGAAAGCTCTGGAGGTCGGTGTGCTCAGCGATTTTAGAGGCATATCGGCAGCTCAGCGTATTTCCATCTATACGGATGATGTAGCCTTCTTCATACGACCCACCCGCCTGGATCTCCACTTTGTTAGAGAGGCTCTGAATGCTTTTTGGGGAAGCTTCCGGTCTGAAAGTGGACTACATAAAAATCGCCGGCCACTTTGATCAAAGGAGAGCATGAGGACAAGGACAAGGTGGCTGAGCTGCTTCAATGCACACTGAAAGAGTTCCCTTGACACTACCTTGGTCTTCAGCTTGCTATAAAGAAGTTGATGAGGTCTGATTGGCAGCCCTTGATCGATATGGTGAGGAAATTTGTCCCTGCATGGCAGAGAGGTTTCATTCATAGGCCTGGGAGATTAGTGCTGGTCAAAACGGTTATCTCGATAGACCAGTTCATCAACTGCTGGTTTTAGATGCGCCTGATTGGGTGTTCGACGAGATCAATGCATGGATGCGCTCCTTCTTCTAGGCTGGCAAAGAGAAGACAAACAGCTGACAGTGTCTCGTTGCATGGAAAATGATTTGTAAGCCTACGTGCTACGGTGGACCAGGTGTCAAGAACTTGAAATTCCAAGCCCTAGCATTGAGGGTTCGTTGGGAATGGCTCAGAAGAACTGATCGCGGGAGGCCTTGGCAAGGGCTCTTGCACTCATGATTGATACCAAAGCCCGAGCTTTTTCGACAGCCTTGTCAGCATATCGGTGGGCCGCGGAGACACTGTCATGTTTTGGCGTGATCGATGGATCCACGGCTTCTCTACCTCAATGCCATGATTTACACATGCGCCATCAACCACAGAACGGTGGATCAAGTGACTACCGGCGAGCGGTGGCTTCAGGATGTGCACGGTGACATCTCCTTCATGACACACATCCAGATTATGCACCTGAGACACGCCATAGCTACGATGCAGCGCGACCCCCTCGCTGCTGACAAATTCACTTGATCGTTTGCTGGTGATGAGGGCATGTACTCTGCCAAGTCTACCTACATGCCACTGCTTCCACCGTAGCAGGATCAAGCAGTCCGTGGATAACGGGAATAGATAAGCCCAGATAGCTTCCATCGCGATCCCGGCAAATAGCAGCTGCTGCACCCACGTCATGATCAATTGATATTAATTGCCCGAATCAACATTTATTTTGATCGTTCCTACTTGCACATTTGGAGCCGTTATCGCATTCCAATTCTGCTATGAACCTCGTGACAAACAAAATGTGTTGATAACGGGCTTTGGACGACTCCTTTATGAGCTTGGCAGATTTGCATTAATTGATGGGCCTCGTCGGGCTGGCGTGGACTGGGAGAGATAGATAGATGCGTGGTGGGTGGGCTTGAAGGCCCACGCAGGCCCAGCAAGAAGAGAGTAAAGCCAGTGTGGTGGACTGGAGCCGACTCCTCCCCCCTCTTCTCCCTCGCGGCGCCTCCCCCCTCCTCCCCCCACCTCGCCGTCGCCGTCGCCGGCGCCGGCGCCGGAGGCACCCGCCGCGCGTGCCCGTGCCCGCTCCGCTCGCTCCGCGGAAGGGAGATCGACCGAATTGGCCGGCAGATGGGGAAGGCGAACGGCGTCGGCGTCGCCGTCGACGCGGATGTGTCGGCGGTGGGGGCGCTGGTGTGGGTGCGCCGCCCCAACGGGTCGTGGTGGCCCGGCAGGGTGGCCTCGCGCCTGGAGCTCCCCGACGGCTGCCCCGCGCCGCCCCGCTCGCCGGCCACCCCCATCCTGCTCCTCGGCCGCCGCGACGGCCCCGCCTTCGTGTACGCCGCCCTCCTCCCTCCCTCCCTTCTTCCTCCTCCGCTCTCCGCCTCACCGTTCCTTCCTTCCTTGCAGCGAGTGGTGCAACCTGGAGAGGAGCAAGCGCGTGAAGCCCTTCCGATGCGGGGAGGCGGACCTGGACGACCTCATCCGCAGGGCCGAGGAGCAGGCGGCGCGCCGCCGCAGGGCCAGCGCCGCCAGGAACGCCCGCAAGGAGGACGCCGTGCTCCAGGCCCTCGACATCGAGCGGGCCCGCCTCCGCCTCCGCCCCAGGCCACCGCCCCCCACCGCCTCCTGCCCGCCGCCGCCGCCGCCCAGGAAGCGCAAGACGCCCAACGACTCCGAGGACGACGCGCCCGCCGCCAGGCGCATGAGGGACCTCACCGACATCGGATCCCCCCCGAAGCCCACCACCGGCCAGATGACAAGGAGCAGGCAGGCCCACCACGATGCCGCCGCCGCCGCTGCCGCCAAGAGGAGCAAGGTGCCTCCTACCGTGGACCAGGTGGACAACAACCTGCCCTGCGGGGCCTTGAGGAAGAAGGACAGGTCCCGCCCGCTCTCAGAGCTCTGCAATGGGGTCAAGCCCAGCAATGGCTTGGATACTTCGCTGGATAAGTTCAAGCCGGAGCAAACAAATGGTGTCAACGGAGCCTCCTGCGCCCCGAGGCCACTCGACCATGCGTTCGCCCGTGGTCCTGGGGATCAACCTGTCGATGCCCCCATCGCCGCCGCCGCAAGCATCTTGAAAGCCGGTAAACTAGCCATTTCCTCTCTGTTTTTGCTATTATCTTGATTGATGCGCTGCAAATTCTTATCTAGTCCTTTGTGGGCAACAATGCCCGTCGCCACTTAACTCACTACTTATATATAGCTATCTATGGAAAGACTGTTTCATTAGTTGTTTCAGAGCAACTACGGTGTTAGTCTTGAATCGCTGTGCAGCAATAGATATATAGTTACACCAATGTTGTGTGACCAAGGAAGCATGGTGCTTCTTTTGTATGAACAGGCCATGACCCTCAACTTTATATCAATTAAACTTGAAGCTAGCAATTCTGACCCAATGCTGGCCATCTGCTCATCATTATAAATGGTTCTGGTTCGTGTATCTGTTGACAAGTATAGGACGCTCACGGAATGCCTGACATATATTCATTGAATGCGCAACAACTTATTTGGAATAGTTGAAGTTTATTTGGAATAGATGAAGTATCTATCTTTTACAGAAAAATCAAACTTATTTGCTGACGATTGTAATGGATGACCCAACACTGCCATCTGCTAATGGATGTTTCATGCATGTGTTGAGAAGAATATAGAGTTCTCACAGTACGCCTGACATATAGTCTTGAATGTACAATAACTTATTTGGAATAGATGAACTATCTATCCATTACAGAAAATAAATAAATAAAACCGTGGTGCTCACAGTACGGCTGACATATAGTCATGAATGTGTAACAACTTATTTGGAATAGATGAACAATCTATCTGTTACAGGAATAAATAAATTAAAATGTGGTACTGATTGTTTTATGGGTTCCTAGCTACTGCTTCACATCCTGCAATGTTTCTCTTTCCACCCCTTTTTTGCACTTTTGAGGAATGCATTACTTACCAGCTAAATTTTTGCCAGATCATTTGCACGCCCACCAACCATGTGCCCCAACGAAGGCTCCTCCTACCTGGGAATGCACCAAGCGGGCTCCGAACTGCAGCAAAGATGGCATGTCTTCGCAATGTGACAGCAGAAATCCAAAGAAGAAAACCACGAGCTCTGCTGGCCATGAGGGCGGCGGCAGGACCAGGAAGGGAAGGACAGCGAAGCACAAAGCAGCGCCAATCAACGAGGTTATCCTTTTGAAGAGAAGGACGGCGAAGAGTGCCGCCACACCTGATGAGGATGATAAAAGCCTTGTTGTGATGCTTTCTGACGCTCTCGTCCATGCGGCTCTGCGGCAGCGGTCTGAAATCAAGTGCGAGCCTGAAGAGCCCTCTGGAACTATTGGCAGGCATCATTCAAACGGCAAGACCGGTTCAGTGCCACCTGTGGTGTCGGAGCCGGCGCCGCCCCAGCGCAGAGATCTGAGGTGCCATGTTGCTGTGAAGCCAACCAAGACCCTGCAGCTGAACCCGTCCCTGTACGACGTGGAAATAAGCAGCGGGCCGGGATGCAGCGGGGGCAGCAAGGGGCGGTACGTGCCCCTCGTGTCCCTGATGAGCAGGTCGAGCAGGAGGCCCGTGGTTGGGTACCCGATGTCCGTGGAGGTGCTGGATGCCGCCCGCTGCCACCCTCCTGCCCCTAGCGTCGACGGTGTACGGGACGCCGTGCGCTGCCACCCTCCTGCCCCGAGCGTCGACGGTGTACGGGACGCCGTGCGCTGCCACCCTCCTGCCCCGAGCGTCGCCGGGGTGCTGGACGCCACATGCGGCCACCCACCTGCCCCAAGCGTCAACGGGGTGCCGGACGCCGCGCGCCGTCACCCTCCCGCCCCGAGCGTTGGTGGGGTACGGGACGCCGCGCGGCGCCACCCTCCCGCCCCGGGCGTCGGCGGCGTCGACCACCCTCCCTCCACGAGCAGCGGCGCCCACAGGCTAGTGAAGGTGAAGGAGGAGGTGGACGAGGAAGCCCCGCAGCGTGCTGTGCCGGCGTCGGCGCAGAGGGCGCGGGCGAGGCGCACCCGCCGGAAGGCCTCGGAGGACGAGCTGTGGCGGCCGCACAGCAAGGAGGAGGAGGTAGGTGCGGCCCCGCGGCCGGTGCGGGCGAGGAGGAGCGTGCGCAGGAAGGCAGCATCGGAGGATGAGTCGTGGCGGCCGCACAGCAAGAAGCTGCCGGCGGCGGCGGTGTCGTCCCCAAGGAAGATGCGGAGGCTGTCATCCCTGGGCGCAACGAGCCAGCGAGGAGGGGGCGATGAGGCGAGGAGGAGGAGTAAGGGGCCAGGGGCAGGGGCAGGGGCGGGGACGGGGACGGGGCAGCTGGTGGTGGCGTGCGTGCCGGTGCGCGTGGTGTTCAGCCGGATCAAGGAGGCGCTGGTGAGCCAGCCGCTCAAGTTGAAATCCAAATGAAATGAGGCGTTGGTTGGCTGGCTGTAAATGAAAGTCAAAATGTCTTCTTGTGTGCTGCTGCTCCCAGCCATGTATGTGTTGTGTATGTACATGTGCTGTTTCTGTGTGTCTGCTCTAACTCTAGAAGATGAAGATGAAGATGATGAGATGATGATTCAGATTGAGTCTGTCTGGTCTTTTGAATAACTAACTAAACCAATGTAATGTGATGTTAGGAGGAGGATGATGGGCAAAGCAAAGCAGCAGAGCATATATACATGGTCGGGTCTGGTCTGGTCTCTCCTTTTTGTATGTATGTATGTATGTATGTATGTATGCTCTGAGCTCCTACCTGCCTCTAAGATAAGATGATTCATGTTTTTGTTCTTGTTAGCTCAGACATAAATCAAGAAGCAACGGCCAAGCAGGCACCCGGAGGTTGCCAAATTACTAATATTCTACTCCTAACTAATTTTGCTTGCTTGCTTGCCCACCTTCTTACCTGGAGGTGATTTCTTATATGGCCAGGGGTAAGACTCACTGTCTGAATTTCTCGCAAAAAAAAAGACTCACTGTCTGAATATTTAAATTACAAAATAAATTGCTTGGCTGTCCTGTGTCCTAGAGCAGTAGCGAAATACTATGGCTCAGTGGAAGCACTAGGAGGCATTTCCCTATAGGAAAGGCTACCAAAGGCACACGACTAGTTGTCGAATCCCACATATACAAGTGCATTTCAAAACATACGCACAATATGCACGATATGTGTAAATACAACATGGTACCACAACATAGCTCTGCGACTCAAAGTATTTATTTAGAAGGCTCCGAAGGGCCATAAATAGTGTAGAATTGTATTGAATAATTGTTGATGCAATATTGTGCCGGTACAAGAAGTATATATAAGAGCCAAGCCGCACCTGACCTAGCCTTATTACAAACCGAGTAGGAGTCTAAATCCTAATACAAGTTGTATTCTAACATCCCCCGCAGTGTCAACGGTAGGCTCGACGACGTTGAGACTGAAACGAATGTCTTGAAACGGAGTAGTCGCCAGGCCTTTAGTAAAGATATCAGCAAACTGAGCAGAAGTAGGCACGTGGAGAACGCAAACTTGACCGAGAGCCACCTTCTCTCGAACAAAATGAATGTCGATCTCAATATGCTTGGTGCGACGGTGTTGAGCCGGATTCCCTGACATGTAGACAGCTGAAATATTATCACAGTAAACAATGGTAGCTTGCTCAATAGGACGGTGCAGCTCCGACAGCAACTGGCGCAACCAAACCGTATCAGCAACCGCATGAGCCACAGCGCGGTACTCAGCTTCAGCAGACGAGCGGGAGACCGTAACCTGCCTTTTTGAAGACCAAGAAACCAAATTGTTACCAAGAAAAACACAAAATCTGGATGTGGAGCTACGAGTATCTGGAAAACCAGCCCAGTCTGCATCAGAGTAAGCTGTCAAGGAGGTGGGAGAGGATTTGTTGATATGAAGACCTAAGTCTAGGGTGCCTTTGAGATACCGAAGAATACGTTTGACATGATTGTAGTGTGGAATACGAGAATCATGCATGTATAAACAAGCTTTTTGGACAGCAAAAGAAATTTC
This sequence comes from Triticum aestivum, assembly GCF_018294505.1. Classification (NCBI taxonomy): domain Eukaryota; kingdom Viridiplantae; phylum Streptophyta; class Magnoliopsida; order Poales; family Poaceae; genus Triticum; species Triticum aestivum. The sequence goes on from NC_057796.1 coordinate 496,486,707, forward strand.
AGGACGAGTGAGAGTAAGATACTGAAGTGCACCGGTAAGACTACGATATAGAGAAGGATCAGAGAAAGGATCACCGTCGGCAGAGAGTTTGGAACCTGTATCAACAGGGGTACGGAAAGTTTGACAATCAAGCATACCAGCATGAGAAAGAAGATCCACAGTGTACTGGCGTTGAGACAAGAAAAGACCAAAGGAGTCACGGATAACAGCAATACCTAAGAAGTGGTGAAGAAGACCTAAATCTGTCATAGAGAATTCATGGCGAAGAAGAGAGATAATATGATCTAAAAATTGTTGTGAGGAAGCTGTGAGGATAATATCATCAACATATAAAAGAAGGTAAGCAGTGTTGTTGTTGTGATGAAAGGTGAAGAGTGAAGTGTCAGAACGGGAATGGGAAAAACCGATGGTTTGAGCATAAGTAGAAAAGCGTTGGAACCAGGCACGTGGTGCTTGTTTAAGACCATAAAGATATTTTTGAAGAAGACAAACATGATTAGGATAGGAGGAATGTTCGAAGCCAAGAGGTTGTTGACAATAGACTGTTTCTTGAAGAGAGCCATGAAGAAAAGCATTTTTGACATCTAGTTGATGAATTGACCAGGAAGAAGAGACGACGATGCTAAGGACAGTGCGAATAGTGCTGGGCTTGACGACTGGAGAGAAAGTCTCATCATAATCGATGCCGTGTTGCTGAGAGTAACCACGACATACCCATCGAGCCTTATAACGTGCAAGACTCTCATCAGAATTAAATTTATGGCGAAAAACCCATTTGCCCGAAACGATATTTGTATTGGAAGGACGAGGAACTAACTGCCACGTGTTATTTTGCAGAAGGGCATCATTCATATTTCATAGCTGCGGCCCAATTAGGATCTAGGAGATCTGATTTGTA